>NC_057806.1:452046400-452150453 GCF_018294505.1 Triticum aestivum
AAGACATGTTGAGATTGAAGTCAAACCAAATGTGAAGACATAGCAAATGTAACGCCATGAGTGAAATACTTCAAACAGAACATTTGGTGGTGGCGTTACCCACCGTATAGGAAGTATTAGACCCGGACACAGCGCACAATTGTCGTGGCGCTCCGAAGTCAAATTCCTCATTAATGTATTCACACTTAGAATGTATGTCTTCATTGATTGAAGATATACTTTACTTTGTGTGTTGCACATCTAAGTCATCAATACGCATAAGTGTTAGGATGTGTGCCTGATCACAGGACATTTGAGGATTCCAAGATATTTAGCTCACACCGTAACTTGCAAAATCTCTTCTCATCCAAGGGCTTGGTGAAGATATCTGCCAATTGCTCTTCAGTGTTGACGTGTATGATATCAATATCTTCCTTCACAACATGATCTCTGAGAAAGTGATGACGGATCTCAATGTGCTTTGTCTTCGAGTGCTGAACTGGGTTGTTGGCAATCTTGATGGCGCTTTCGTTGTCGCAGTAGAGCAGTACTTGCTTCAGATGAATGCCATAGTCTTTGAGTGTTTGCTTCATCCACAGAAGCTGAGCGCAGCAAGATCCAGCAGCAATGTATTCAGATTCAACAGTGGAGAGAGATACACAGTTCTGCTTCTTTGAAGACCAACATACAAGTGATCGTCCTAGAAAATGACATGTGCCTGATGTAGACTTGCGATCCACCTTGTCACCAGCATAATCAGCATCTGAGAATCCAACCAGATCAAACTCTGAGCCCTTTGGATACCATAATCCTAGAGTTGGGGTGTAAGCCAAATATCAAAGAATTCGCTTCACAGCTAAGTGATGCGATTCCTTTGGTGCCGCTTGGAATCGAGCACACATGCAAACACTAAGCATAATATCTGGCCTAGATGCACATAGATAAAGTAAAGAACCAATCACGGAGCGGTGTACCTTTCGATCGAACTCTTTACCATTGTCGTCGGGACCCAGATGATGTTTGGCTGGCATTGGCGTCGTGAAGCCTTTGCAGTCTTGCATACCGAACTTCTTCAGGCAATCTTTGAGATACTTCTCTTGAGATATAAAGATGTCGTTGCGTTGCTGTCATATTTGAAGACCAAGGAAGAACTTCAGCTCTCCCATCATGGACATCTGATATTGCTCTTGCATCATATATCCAAACTCTTCACTGTATTTCTGATTGGTGCAGCCGAAGATAATGTCATCCACATATATTTGGCACACAAACAGTCCACCATCATATGTCTTCGTGAAGAGAGTGGGGTCGAGGGAACCAGGTGTGAAGCCTTTGCTCTTCAGGAAGTATTTGAGTGTGTCATACCAAGCCCGAGGGGCTTGTTTGAGGCCATACAGTGCCTTGTTGAGCTTGTATACCATGTCAGGATGTTTTGGATCTTCAAAGCCAGGCGGTTGTGCAACATACACTTCTTCTTCAATCTTGCATTGAGAAAGGCGCTCTTCACATCCATTTGATATAGAAGTATGTTATGATGATTTGCATAGGCCAGCAGTATGCGTATGGCTTCAAGTCGAGCCACAGGAGAAAATATTTCATCGAAGTCAATCCCTTCAACTTGAGTATATCCTTGAGCAACGAGACGAGCTTTGTTTCTGACAACTTGACCATGCTCATCTTGCTTGTTGCGATATATCCATTTGGTGCCTATTATATTGTGCTTCCGAGGATCAGGACGCTTAACCAGTTCCCATACATTATTCAGCTCAAACTGTTGAAGCTCTTCTTGCATAGCTTGAATCCATTCAGGTTCCATGAAGGCTTCTTCAACTTTCTTGGGTTCTGTTATTGAGACGAATGTGAAGTGCCCATAGAAATTTGCTAGCTGTGTTGCCCTTGAACCAGTGAGTGGACCGGGTGCATTGATGTTATCAATTATTCTCTCAATCTGCACTTCATTGGTAACACGAGGATGTACAGGGCGAAGATTTTGCTCTTGCTGATCATTGTCATTGTTAGAGGGATTGTCTTCAGGCTGAGCATTGTCTTCAGGTTGATCAGGTGTGGAGATGATAAGTTCCTCTTCAGGTTGAGCTTCAGAAGGTATGATTTCTCCAGTTCCCATAAGTTTGATTGATTCACTGGATGGAACTTCATCTAGCACATTTGGCAGGTGCTCTCTTTGTGAGCCGTTAGTCTCATCGAACCGCACATCCACTGTTTCAACCACTTTATAATGAAAGAGATTGAAGACTCTGTAGGAGTGCGAATCCTTTCTATATCCAAGCATAAAACCCTCATGTGCTTTTGGTGCAAATTTTCAAGTGTGATGTGGATCCTTGATCCAACACCTGGCGCCAAATACTCTGAAGTAACTGACATTTGGCTTCTTGCCAGTAAGGAGCTCATAAGATGTCTTGTTCAGAAGCTTGTGAAGATAAACACGGTTGATTGTATGGCATGCAGTATCAATGGCTTCAGGCCAGAATTTTCTTGAAGTCTTGTATTCATCAAGCATCGTTCGGGCCATCTCAATGAGTGTTCTGTTCTTGCGTTCGACAACGCCATTCTGCTGTGGCGTGTACGGAGCTGAGAATTCATGTGTGATGCCCAAAGTATCAAGATATGTATCAAGGCCAGTGTTCTTGAATTCAGTGGCATTGTCACTTCTGATGTGCTTTATCTTGGCGCCGTAGTTGTTCATTGCTCGATTGGCGAAGCGTCTGAAGACATCCTGCACTTCAGTCTTGTAGAGGATTATATGCACCAAAGTATATCTAGAATAATCATCAACAATGACAAAGCCGTAGAGACAAGCAGTAGTAGTAAGAGTTGAGTAATGAGTGGGACCGAAAAGATCCATGTGGAGTAGTTCGAAGGGTCGAGTCGTTGTCATGATTGTCTTCGAGGGATGCTTGGCCCTCGTCATCTTTCCTGCTTCACAGGCACCGCATAAGTGATCTTTCTTGAACTTGACGCCCTCGATGCCTATGACATGCTTCTTCTTTGCAAGGGTGTGCAGGTTCCTCATGCCAGCATGCCCTAGCCTCCGATGCCAGAGCCAGCATTCTGAAGCTTTTGCTAGAAGACATACGGCAAGCTGTGGTCCTGCTGAGAAATCTACCACGTACAAATCATCTTTCCGATACCCTTCAAACACTAGAGACTTGTCAGATTCCATTAGAACAAGGCAACGATATTTTCCAAACATCACAATCATGTTTAAATCGCAAAGCATTGAGACAGACATTAAGTTGAAGCCAAGGGATTCAACAAGCATCACTTTATCCATGTGTTGATCCTTTGAGATTGCAACTCTACCTAGACCCAATACCTTACTTTTACCAGTGTCAGCAAATATGATGTGACTTTTGTCGGATGGACGTAAGGTTGAGTCCATAAGAAGGCTTCTCTTGCCAGTCATGTGATTGGTACACCCACTATCAATAATCCATTCTGAAGCCGCTGGTGTCGTACCCTACAGTGCAGTTAGGGGGATAGGCTTCACGAAGAGAATTGTGAAGCAAAAACATTTGACGAACCAGTGGGTTATAAAAGCTTAGATCAAGATTTGGATTGGTAGGGCGAGTAGCAAGCGATTCAGGAACAAAGTACATAGTAAGACCATTTGGGCATTTGATCTTGCGCCCTACAAGATGTTTAAGGTCCCTAGCAATAGCGTCAGACGATTTTGGTTTTCTGCTGGAGACCTTTCCCTGCAAAAGAGAGTTAAGCTTTCTTAGCCACCCACATCTTCAAGGGTGGCTTTGAAGCAATGAGTCTAAGTGCAGCATCTGAGAACTTTGGCTTTGGAGCCCTAGCAAAAAGTCTTGCAGGTGGACAATAGTACTCATAAGAATAAGCAGAATAGTTCTTGGTCTTATGAACATGGCGGTTTGATGAACCCCGCTCATATTCATAGGCCTGAGTATGGCTTTCCTGCAAAACATTTGCGTTAGTGCGGCTCCGGTGAGTCCTCTGTCTGTATGAAGCCTTTGGACCATATGAAGCTTGTGGTCTGGGGTTTGTCTTCTTCACCTGTGGTGTCATGATGACATTCACAGGAAGATTCTCCAAACACTTTTTCGGCACCTAGATCTTCTTCATAGGCGGTCCATTCCTGCAGTTAGTACCAATATACCTGGCAAACACTTCACCATTCTGATTCTTAAACAGTTTGTAGTTTGCATCAAAGGATTCATCAATAACAATGGGATTAGCACAAGTGAAGCTAGATAGAGTGGATGGATCCACTGAAGGTTCCTTCGCAGCAACCCATGTGGTTTTGGGGTACTGCTCAGGTTTCCAGTAAGAGCCATCGGCATTCATTTTCTTTCAAACCCAACACCCTCTTTCCTAGGGTTTCGGTTCCGGATCTGCCTTTTGAGGACATCACATAGTGTTTGATGCCCTTTGAGACTTTTGTACACCCCTGTTTCAATCAGTGTCTTCAACCTAGCATTCTCATCAGCAATGGCAGTGGTATCCTCAGCAGAGGGGTTAGTTACCACATCAATAGGTGAAGATATTGCAATAGTAGCAGCAGTAGAACATTCAGCAACAGAAGTAGCGTTATCACGCTCAATGCATTTAAGACATGGTGGTTCAAATCCTTCCTGAGCTGAACTAATCTGTTTGGCGCGAAGTGACTCGTTTTCCTTTTGAAGATCTTCATGAGCCGCTCTCAATTTCTCAAGGTCTTGCTTCCTTTGAAGATAATCGTAGGACAACCTTTCATGAGTTGTTGAGAGCGTTTCATGACGACTTTCAAGTTCCTCATACTTAACGTGAAGATTTTTTATGTCTTCAATTAAGGACTGAGATCGAGTCATTTTAGCGTCTAATAGATCATCGCTTTTGTCTAACAGTTTTTGAATGTGTTCCATAGCTTTCTGTTGTTCAGTTGTAATTTTAGCAAGTGTTTTGTAGCTAGGTTTGAAATCACAATCAGATTCATCGTCACTGGATGTTTGATAGTGAGTAGTGCATGTGTTTACCTTGGCACCACGTGCCATGAAGCAGTAGGAAGGAGCGGAGTAGTCCTTGTCATTTGCATCGGTGTCAGTGATGAAGTCATTGTCTTCAGTGTTGAAGATGGACTTGGCAACGTATGCTGTAGCCAGACTCGCAACTCCAGAATCGGACTCCTCCTCAGACTCCACCTCCGCCTCCTCAGAAGCAGACTCCTCCTCAGAATCCATTTCCTTGCCAACAAACGCACGTGCCTTGTCAGATGAGCTCTTCTTGTGTGATGAAGACTTTGAGGAAGACTTGAAAGAAGACTTTGAGTATTTCTTCTTCTTCCTGTCGTCAGAGTCATACTCCTTGCTCTTCTTCTTCTTGTTGTTCTCATTGTCCCACTGTGGACACTCAGAGATGTAGTGGCCAGCCTTCTTGCACTTGTGACATGTTCTCTTCTTGTAGTCATGAGCAGAAACTTCACCATTCCTTGAGCTTGATCGTGAAGACTTTCTGAACCCTTTCTTCTTGGTGAATTTTTGGAACTTCTTCACAAGCATAGCAAGCTCCTTTCCAATGTCTTCAGGATCATCAGAACTGCTGTCAGATTCTTCTTCGGATGAGGAGACAGCTTTTGCCTTCAAGGCACGAGTTCGCCCATAGCTGGGACCGTAGATGTCTCTTTTCTCAGAAAGCTGAAACTCGTGTGTGTTGAGTCTCTCAAGTATGTCAGACGGATCGAGTGTCTTGAAATCAGGGCGTTCTTGAATCATCAGGGCTAGGGTGTCAAACGAACTGTCAAGTGATCTCAGGAGTGTCTTGACGACTTCATGCTTGGTGATCTCAGTGGCGCCGAGGGCTTGAAGCTCATTTGTGATGTCAGTGAGTCAATCAAACGTGAGCTGGACATTCTCATTGTCATTTCTCTTGAAGCGGTTGAAGAGGTTGAGAAGGACACTGATTCTCTGATCTCTCTGGGTGGAGACGCCTTCGTTGACCTTGGAGAGTCAGTCCCAGACTAGCTTGGAAGTCTCCAACACACTCACACGACCATACTGTCCTTTGGTCAGATGACCACAGATGATATTCTTGGCAGTAGAGTCCAGTTGAACGAACTTCTTGACATCAGCAGCAGTGACACCTTCTCCAGCCTTGGGAACGCCGTTCTTGACGACATACCATAGGTTGACATCAATTGCTTCAAGATGCATGCGCATCTTATTTTTCCAGTAGGGATATTCAGTTCCATCGAAGACGGGGAACACAACGGAGACTTTAATTATCCATGCAGTCGACATAGCTAAAACTCCAGGTGGTTAAACCGAATCACACAGAACAAGGGAGTACCTTGCTCTGATACCAATTGAAAGTGCTAGTGATCGACTAGAGGGGGGGGGGTGAATAGGCGATTTTTATGAAAGTCTTCTAAACAGGAAAGTTTTGAAGACAAACTATAGAAGTAAACCTATTACCACGCAGCGGAAGGTAGACTACACTAGGAAAACCTTAGTCAGGTAATCAACGAAGTGAAAGCACAATGACTTATAGTAGCTAGGCAGTAAGGATCATGTAGGAAGATATTGTGAAGCCAATCAGAACAAGCAGTCATTCAGTAAAGACAAAAGATAATGCAATCATGCGATGACTTCACAAGACCAACAGTAAGTAAAGGAAGGGAAGGATGAAACCAGTGACTCGTTGAAGACGATGATTTGTTGGACCAGTTCCAGTTGCTGTGACAACTGTACATCTGGTTAGGGCGGCTAGGTATTTAAACCTGAGGACACCCAGTCCTGAACACGCAGCTCAGAACCCTTAGTCCTCACCGTATTCCCCTTGAGCTAAGGTCACGCAGACCTCGCCCAATCACTCTGGTAAGTCTTCAAGGTAGACTCCCAAACCTTCACAGACTTCGTTCACCGGCGATCCACAATGACTCTTGGATGCTCAAAACGCGACGCCTAACCGGCTAGAGGATTCACAGTCCTCAAGTGTAATAAGTCTTCAGATCACACAGACAGGACGACTTAAGTGATGCCTAACACCTGGCTCTGGGTGGTTAGGACTTTATCCTCGCAAGGAATTCTCTCTCAAAGGCTTCGAGGTGGGTTGCTCTCGAACGACAACAGCCGTACTTTAATTCTGAGCAGCCAACCATTTATGGTTGTAGGGGGTGGGCTATTTATACCCACTAGGCAACCCGACCTGATTTGTCCGAAATAATCCTGGGTCACTAAGGAACTGACACGTGTTCCAACGGTCAGATTTCAAACACACACGACAACTTTACTTGGGCTACAAGCAAAGCTGACTTGCACTACACCACAACACTTAATTGGGGGCAATTAACTGCGGGGAGAAATAGGAGCATAGGGGCAAATTATCTGCCGGGAATCTTGTTACTGCCGGTAGTAGAACGTAAGGGCAGAGAAACTGCCGGCAGAAGTTGAGCAAGGAGGGCACACGCACTGCCAGCAATTATTTTCAACTTTTGGGCCATTTTATCCGCCGGCACAACTAAATCATGGCTCACTATCTGCCGCGACAGTCGGTGTGGCGCGAGACTGAAATTATTGGGCCCAAATGTGCGCAGACGAGGGGGAGCGCGTGAAAGGCCGGAAATTTTGCACCAAATGAATTATAGCCGCCGGCCCAACCAGATCTGCCCCAAATTGAACCCTATTCCACAAGTCCTCCTCCCAGACCAGCGCCGCCGCCGCCGCCCTCCGCCCTCGACCTCCTCCACCAACCAGTGCGCCCCCCATCGGCGTACGCGCCTCACGACGCCGACTCGTCATCGCCTTCCTTCGGCACCGCCACCGGGGCGGGTCAACTGTGGCGGTGCGTCGAGGTCGAAGTCAACGTCGCCTCCCTCTCCAGCCCCAGATCCCGTGGCGAAAATTGCCACCACCATACCGGCGCGCTCTTCTCCATGGCCCTCCAAGGTAACGAGCACGGGTGAGCTCCCCACCACAGCTCCCTCCATCCCAACGGCACGAGAGGTGCTCAGATCCATCACGCTGGACAACACGCTGCTCAGATCCGTCATGCTGGAGTCTCCTCCTCTTTCCCATGTACAGTACTCCTTTGCTGCTCAGAGGAGGTGAGGTTGCCCAGCTTCTTTGTTCGATTTTCTTTTCCTGCTACTGCAGACTGCCAGCGACCATGTCCTCTGGACTTTTTTCTGTCCATGAGCTCGCGGAGCTGAGGATTTGCTTTTTGTGCCTACCTTAGCTACATTGCTTCTTAGCAAATATTCACCATCTTACATTTTTATAACTGATTTTCTATTTTGCGACTGTAAAACAAGAAGGCAGTAGAATAACTACAAAAGAAGAAGGAATCTGATGTCCCAACAAAGCACATGTGAAGAGCGCTCCAGGGAGAAAGAAGAAGGAAACAACAATCTTGCAAACGAATAAAGAAACAACAGCTTCATGACAAAAAAATTCATGAGTGGTAACACTTCTCTACAAACATATAATCTGATTTTCAACACTATTAATTAGGAACTACATGGTTGAGGAACACAAGTGAACTTTACTGTACTTATATCAGTTCAATTTCTTTCAGGAAATCCTTTTTAATGGACTGATGGTGGGACTTGGGAGCAAAGGTATACATGTGTGGAAGCCATCCTTTGCATAATTTTATTCCAAATATATATACTTTCTCCTCTTAACTGGGGGCTATTTCAAAAAGGGAGGATCTCGTGTGTAAGAATTGGTTGACCCTGCATTTTACTATTCATTATTATTTATACAACCCTGAATGTAAAGTGTCACCATGTGTGAATTTATAATCAGTCGTAGTAATCTTGATATAGATATACACACACTGAAGTCTGAAAACAAGCTAGTAAAACTACTTGCTTTGAAAGCAACACTACATTTTATATTGAGTGGTACTGCCATTGCCGCACCTTTGATTGCTATATGAACCATGCTATTATTGAGACAATGGAGTGGGATGTCAATGCCATTGGTTGAGTGCAAATATTTAGTTTTTGTATTTAAATTATGAGTGAAAGGGTGAGACAGAGTTTGTTACTGCATTTACGCCATTTAGTTTGTTCAAATATTTGCTTGGAGCTATGTAAGTTTACATCGGTGCCATAAATTATGCTTCAACTTTCATACCATCGGATACATAATAGTTTCTGTATAATTTTCAACTTTATAAGCAATTCAGCAGCTACATTGTTACAGGAAATTAGATACTCTGAGAAGCTTTTGCAAGATCTAGATATCATTTGTTCTCTATCGCTCGAGCCTTTGTGTTTGACACTAACAAAAATATAAAACACGGGTGTGCCAGTGTCCACGCCAGCATCAAAAGATGCATGCCGGCCGGTGGCACAAATACCCGAATACGTATGTGTACATAAGCAGGTATTCAGCCATATATATATACAGGCTGATGCATGCGTCGCTGCTTTACAAAAAAACCGTATTGATCCGTGCATTTTGGTCCTTGTAAGACTAGGCTGGCGAATCATCTGACCGTCACATCCCCACTAATGCATCGCTTTAATCAATCCACTAACTTATACACGCACGTCTTGCCTCTACGTACATCTGCATGGCATTTTTTTTAGTTGTGCATGGCATAATATTTAAATCTGTATGGGCACTCCTTGCTCCATAGATATGTTCTCAAGCTTCTCCCAAGCTTGTTAGGAAAAGAGAATATTGGGACAAAATATTTTCGTACTATTTCTAGTATAATTCTCATCGAACACTGTGCTTGTGAATGTGCTTCAGTTCAATGGATAACTCCAAAAACCTGTACCTAATTTGATCCTGATAGCATTTTCTTCAGGTGGTAACACTTGTCTCAGTTATTACAGTAACTTTGTCAATGTAGCGTTGTTTGCAGTTTGCACTATTAGAAGTATCTCCTAGATAAAAAATATTCTATAGCCAAACATGATTAATACATGTGTTGTGTTTGATATAGATTTGTAGCTTATATCATTTATATAATACATCAGTTTTTCAATTGTATATTTATATGGGCTGTTCATTAACTAAGGCCCTGTTCGGATCCCCTCCGCTCCCCTACTGCAGCTCCCGGAGCGGAGGGAGTGCCAGCACAATCGCGCGGAGCAGTTCGAACCCGGCTCCTCGCGCGGAGCGGAGTTGAGAATCTGGAGAGCTTCCGAACAGGCAGTAACTTTTGCACAAATTTAGTTATGAGTCATTGCTTTTTGCACAAATTTGGTCATGGGGTAATCATTCCAGAATCTCAACATTCTAGCATTTTGCGCAAATTTGTGAAGTTCGACTTCTTAGTGTCATGGCTCACGACTAAATGTTCCAGGATTATTATATAGCAGAACTCAGATGTGAAAATCAAACTACTTTTGCTTGATCCTATTGAGTATGAACATGAAACAATGCTTGCCTGTGCTGTCAGCTACCGTTCCTAATTCACCACACATTGTGCTATCTTTCATTCAAATAAATGTATAACCTTGCTTTTCATTTGATTCGTACAACAACTGCATCTTGCTTCCAGAATTTCTTCATGGTCCTGTATAATCTATCTCTCATAATTATATACACATTATGCCTGAACCTGTGTTGTTTGTGTGAAAGGAAACATCTCTAGTATTTTCAAATGTTTATACATAGCTTGAACTATATTGGAAGGTATCAATGTTTGTGAATTAATACTCAAGCCACAATAATATTGGTATAGATATATATGTGAAGCTTGAAAATACGCCAGTAGGAATACATGTCAGCTGCCATATGTAGTTGTAAGCTACTTGCTTCATGGTTTGCTTTTTTGCTTGCAAAATGATTATTATGCAAGCATGTATTTGCTGTCTGAGCCTATATCCTTTGTTTGTGTGCTACAGTACATATCATTTACCAAAGTTATTAGCTCATGGCATTTGAACCATCTTATCTATTTAGGTTGGCATCATCACTGGAAGATGTTTCTACATGATGTTTCTTCTCTTCGTATTAACATCTTAAAAGCATTACAAATTCGTAACTCTTCTGCTGGAGACATGTGGCCATCTTCGAATAATGCAGTTTCGTGTGAGTTTGGTATTCAGATGAATATGTTAATTCCATCAAAGAAACAGCTTGAGCAGAACTGTACAAAAGAGTAATCACGCAACTTGTATTCGTGGACATGGCTACAGCTATGCACTAAAGTTAAACCATTTGTGTAGCTCAGTCTAAGGACACAAAATCTTATCGTCTTATGTAAATTTTGTTAACCGTTGTAGCTAGATGCTACTAAACACGTGTATGGAAATAAGCTTATTCGTACTGAACTTTTAGTTTGTGAATGTTTCTGAAAGTTTAAGGTTTTGGGTGAGGTATATATGGAACTTTGATTGAAGTGTATAATTTGAGTGTTCTGTCTTGGTTTCCTGACATAGTGAATGGATATTGAATGCTAGTGAAATCAAAGTGATGGCAAACAAACTGCCGGGTAGACATGTTTGTGCTAGCAGTTCCACTGCCTGTAATAGTAGTTCATGTGCTACTGCCAGTCTGCCGGGAGAAAATTAACTGCCGGCAAATGCATGTGTCCTGGCAGATAAACTGCCGGGAAAATTTTATATGCCGGGAGAACTAATCCCCGGCAACCATTCTTGTGGCAGTTCTATCTGCCGGGAGAAACATTCTCCCGGCAGTTTATCTGCCCTCTTAATGGCTTTCTCCTGGCATATTACATGCCATTACATCGGTGTTGTGGTGTAGTGTTGTCCAACTCTGGACAAGATTCGCTCTCATGGTTTTCATTCGAAGACATAGGATTTTGGTTAAGCATCACTTCAGTCATTCTGACTGGTTCTTTTGGACCCCACTTAACAGTACGGTGGTTCCTATGACTTAACAAAGAAGGAAAAAGAACTATGAAAGATCTAAGTCTTCGAGCTCCATAGTCTTCATGCGATGTCTTCTCTTGTCATAGTCTTCAATGTGAATATCTTCACATACCACCTTTGACTTCAATGTCTTCATACATTTTTAGGGGTCATCTCTGGTAGGAAAACCGAATCAATGAGGGACTTCTACCTGTGTTATCCTGCAATTCTCACAAACATATTAGTCCCTCAACTAGGTTTGTCGTCAATACTTCAAAATCAACTAGGGGTGGCACTAGATGCACTTATAGTGTGCGTAGGATTTTTTTTTGAAATTACTACATTCCCCAACAATACCTAGTGCATCGGGTCCAATGAAAATCTTTTGTGACAATACTAGTGCAATTGCCTTGGCAAAGGAATCCTGATTTCATAAAAGAACCAAGCACATCAAGAGACGCTTCAATTCCATCAGCGATCAAGTCAAGGAGGGAGACATAGAGATTTGCAAGATACATAGGGATCTGAATGTTGCAGACCCGTTAACTAAGCCTCTCTCACGAGCAAAACATGATCAACACCAAGACTCCATGGGTGTTAGAATCTTTACTATGTAATCTAGATTATTGACTCTAGTGCAAGTGGGAGACTGAAGGAAATATGCCCTAGAGGCAATAATAAAGTTGTTATTTATATTTCCTT
Source organism: Triticum aestivum (assembly GCF_018294505.1). NCBI lineage: Eukaryota > Viridiplantae > Streptophyta > Magnoliopsida > Poales > Poaceae > Triticum > Triticum aestivum. Next base: position 452,058,876 of record NC_057806.1, read on the forward strand.
ATATCATGATAAATGTTTATTATTCATGCTAGAATTGTGTTAATAGGAAACTTAGTACATGTGTGAATACATAGACAAACAGAGTGTCACTAGTTTGCCTCTACTTGACTAGCTCGTTGAATCAATCATGGTTATGTTTCCTAACCGTAGACATGAGTTGTCATTTGATTAACGGGATCACATCATTAGAGAATGATGACAAAGGGAACAACGCATACCGTTATGTGGTTTGACCGACAAAGATCTTCGTAGAATATGTAGGAGCCAATATGAGCATCCAGGTTCCGCTATTGGTTATTGACCGAAGACATGTCTCAGTCATGTCTACATAGTTCTCGAACCCGTAGGGTCCGCACGCTTAACGTTCAGTGAGGACCGGCAATATGAGTTTATGTGTTTTGATGTACCGAAGTTAGTTCGGAGTCCCGGATATGATCACGGACATGACAAGGAGTCTCTAAATGGTCGAGAGATAAATATCGATATATTGGATGACTATGTTTGGACTTCGCAAGGGTTCCGGGCAAGTTCAGACAGATACCGGAGTACCGGGGGGTTACCAGAAGCCCCCGGGGAGTGTAATGGGCCTATTGGGCCTTAGTAGAGAAGAGGAGGGGCGGCCAAGGCAGGCGGCGCGCCCCCTCCCCCTCTAGTCCGAATTGGACAAGGAGGGGGGCGCCCCCTATCCTTCCCCCTCTCTCCTCCTTCCCTCTCTCCTACTCCTACTCTTGGAAGGGTTGGAGTCCTACTCCCGGTGGGAGTAGGACTCCCCTTGGGGCGCGCCTAGGAGGGCTGGCCTCTCCCCCTCCCCCACTCCTTTATATATGGGGGAGGGGGCACCTCATGGACACACAAGTTGATCATTGATCTTTTAGCCGTGTGCGGTGCCCCCCTCCACCATAATCCACCTCGATTATATCGTAGCTGTGCTTAGGCGAAGCCCTATTCTGGTAGCATCATCATCACCGTCACCACGCCGTTGTGCTGACGAAACTCTCCCTCGAAGCTCTACGTGTGCAGATCGCGGAGGTGCCATACATTCGGTGCTAGATCGGTCGATCGTGAAGACGTACGACTACATCAACCGCGTTGTCATAACGCTTCCGCTTACGGTCTATGAGGGTACGTAGACGATACTCTCCCCTCTCGTTGATATGCATCACCATGATCTTGCGTGTGCTTAGGAATTTTTTTGAAATTATTGCATTCCCCAACACTAGCAATCGTCACAACGTAACTGGGCGATTATAAAGATGCTCTACAGGTGTCTCCGATGGTGTTTGTTGAGGTGGCATAGATCGAGATTATGATTTATCACTCCGATTGTCGGAGAGGTATCTCTGGGCCCTCTCGGTAATGCACATCACTATAAGCCTTGCAAGCAATGTGACTTATGAGTTAGTTGCGGAATGATGCACTACGGAACGAGTAAAGAGACTTGCCGGTAACGAGATTGAACTAGGTATGATGGTACCGATGATCGAATCTCGGGCAAGTAACATACCGATGACAAAGGGAACAACGTACGTTGTTATGCGGTTTGACCGATAAAGATCTTCATAGAATATGTAGGAACCAATATGAGCATCCAGGTTCCGCTTTTGGTTATTGACCGAACAAGAGTCTCGGTCATGTCTACATAGTTCTCGAACCCGTAGGGTCCGCACGCTTAACGTTCAATGATGATATGTATTGTGAGTTATGTGATTTGATGTACTGAAGGTTGTTCGGAGTCCCGGATGTCATCACGGACATGACGAGGAGTCTCGAAATGGTCAAGACGTAAAGATCGATACATTGGAAGGCTATATTTAGACATCGGAAAGGTTCTGAATGGTTCGAGTATTTTTCGGAGTACTAGAGAGTTACGGGAATTCATCGGGGGAAGTATTGGGCCTTCACGGGCCTTAGTGGAAAGGAGAGAAGGGCCACAAGGGAAGGCTGCCCCCCCATGGGCTGGTCCGAATTGGACTAGGGAGGGGGCGGCGCCCCCCTCTTTCCTTCTCCCTCTCCTCTCCTCTCCTTCCTTCTTCTCCTACTTGGACTAGGAAAGGAGGAAACCTACTCCTACTAGGAGTAGGAATCCCCCCTCTGGGGATGCCCCTTGTGGCCGGCCCTCCTCCTCCTCCCCTCCTTTATATACGGGGGAGGGGGGCACCCCACAGAAACACAAGTTGTTCTCTTAGCCGTGTGCGGTGCCCCCCTCCACAAATTTCCACCTCGGTCATATTGTCGTAGTGCTTAGGCGAAGCCCTGCGTCGATAACTTCATCATCACCGTTAACACGCCGGTGCTGACGAAACTCTCCCTCGGCCTCAGCTGGATTTAGAGTTCAAGGGACGTCACCGAGCTGAACATGTGCAGATTGCGGAGGTGTCGTGCGTTCGGTACTTGATCGGTTGGATCGCGAAGACGTTTGACTACATCAACTGCATTACTCAATGCTTCCGCTTTTGGTGACAAGGGTACGTAGACACACTCTCCCCTCTCGTTGCTATGCATCTCCTAGATAGATCTTGCGTGATTGTAGGAATTTTTTTGAAATACTGCGTTCCCCAACAGTGGTATCAGAGTCAGGTCTATGCGTAGATGTTATATGCACGAGTAGAACACAAAGGAGTTGTGGCATGGGTATATATATATTTCTTGCCGTCACTAGTTGTTTCTTGATTCGGCGGTATTTTTGGATGAAGCGGCCTGGACCGACCTTACATGACCGCGTTCATGAGACTGGTTCGACCAACGTGCTTTGCACACAGGTGGCTGGCGGGTGTCAGTTTCTCCAACTTTAGTTGAATCAGATTCAATGAACAGGGTTCTTTCTAAATATAAAAAAGCAATCATTATACCACGTTGTGGTTTGTTGATGCGTAGGTAAGAAGGTTCTTGCTAAGCCTGTAGCAGCCACGTAAAACTTGCAACAACAAAGTAGAGGACGTCTAACTTGTTTTTGCAGGGAATGTTGTGATGTGATATGGTCAAGACATGATTATATAAATTGTTATATGAGATGATCATGTTTTGTAACGTAGTTATCAGCAACTGGTAGGAGCCATATGGTTGTCGCTTTATTGTATGAAATGCAATCGCCATGTAATTGCTTTACTTTATCACTAAGCGGTAGCGATAGTCGTGGAAGCAATAGTTGGAAAGACGATAACGATGCTATGATGGAGATCAAGGTGTCAAGCCGGTGACAATGGTGATCATGACAGTGCTTTGGAGATGGAGATCAATGGCACAAGATGATGATGGCCATATCATATCACTTATATTGATTGCATGTGATGTTTATCCTTTATGCATCTTATTTTGCTTAGTACGGCAGTAGCATTATAAGATGATCTCTCACTAAATTTCAAGGTGCAAGTGTTCTCCCTGAGTATGCATTGTTGCAACAGTTCTTCATGCTGAGACACCATGTGATGATCGGGTGTGATAAGCTCTACATTCACATACAACGGGTGCAAGCCAGTTTTGCACAAGCAGAATACTCAGGTTAAACTTGACGAGCCTAGCATATGCAGATATGGCCTCGGAACACTGAGACCGAAAGGTCGAGCGTGAATCATATAGTAGATATGATCAACATAGTGATGTTCGCCATTGAAAACTTCTCCATCTCACGTGATGATCGGGCATGGTTTAGTTGATATGGACCACTTGATCATTTAGATGACTAGAGGGATGTCTATCTAAGTGCGAGTTCTTAAGTAATATGATTAATTGAACTTAAATTTATCATGAATTTAGTCCTGATAGTATCTGCATATCTATGTTGAGATCAACTGCTCGCGTATAGCTTCCCCATTTTATTTATGATATGTTCCTAGAGAAAACTATGTTGAAAGATGTTAGTAGTAATGATGCGGACTAGCTCCATGATCTGAGGATTATCCTCATTGTTGCACAGAAGAATTATGTCCTTGATGCACCGCTAGGTGACGGACCTTTTGCAGGAGCAGATGCACACGTTATGAACGTTTGACAAGCTCGTTATGATGACTACTTGATAGTTTAGTGCGCCATACTTTACGGCTTAGAACCGGGACTTCAAAAACGTTTTGAATGCCACGGAGCATATGAGATGTTCCAAGAGCTGAAATTGGTATTTCAGACTCATGTTCGTGTTAAGAGGTATGAGACCTCTGACAAGTACTTTGGCTACAAGATGGAGGAGAATAGCTCAACTAGTGAGCATGTGCTCAGAATGTCTGAGTACTACAATCACTTGAATCAAGTGGGAGTTAATCTCCCAGATAAGATAGTGATTGACAGAGTTCTCTAGTCGTTGTCACCAAGTTACTAGAACTTCGTGATGAACTATAATATGCAAGGGATAACGGAAATGATTCCCAAGCTCTTCGCGATGCTGAAATTGGCGAAGGTAGAAATCAAGAAAAAGAATCAAGTGTTGATGGTTGACAAGACCACTAGTTTCAAGTAAAAGGGCAAGGGAAAGAAAGGGAACTTCAAGAAGAATGGCAAGCAAGTTTCCACTCCTGTGAAGAAGCCCAAAGCTAGACCTAAGCCTGAAACTGAGTGCTTCTACTGCAAAGGGAATGGTCACTGGAAGCGGAACTACCCCAAATACTTGGTAGATAAGAAGGATGGCAAAGTGAACAAAAGTATATTTGATATACATGTTATTGATGTGTAGTTTACCAGTGTTCATATTAACCCAGGGTATTTGATACCGGTTCAGTTGCTAAGATTAGTAACTCGAAACACGAGTTGCAAAATGAACAGAGACTAGTTAAGGGCAAGGTGACGGTGTGTGTTGGAAATGATTCCAAGGTTGATAAGATCACCATCGCATACTCCTTTTACCTTTGGGATTACTGTTGAACCTAAAATAAAGGTTATTTGGTGTTTGCGTTGAGGATGAATATGATTGGATTATGTTTATTGCAATACGGTTATTCATTTAAGTCAAAGAATAATTGTTGTTCTGTTTACATGAATAAAACCTTGTGTGGTCATACACTTAATATAAATGGTTTATTGAATCTCGATCGTAGTGACACACATATTCATAATATTGATGCCAAAAGATGCAAAGTCGATAATGATAGTGCAACATACTTGTGGCACTGCCGTTTAGGTCATATTGGTGTAAGGCACATGAAGAAACTCCATGCGGATGGACTTTTGGAATCACTTGATTATGAATCATTTGATGCTTGTGAACCATGCCTCATGGGCAAGATGACTAAGACTCCGTTCTCCGGAACAATGGAGCAAGCCACTGGCTTATTGGAAATAATACATACCAATGTATGCAGTCCGATGAGTGTTGAGGCTCGCGACGGGTATCATTATTTTCTAACCTTCACAGATGATTTGAGCAGATATGAGTATATCTACTTAATGAAACACAAGTCTGAAACATTTGAAAAGTTCAAAGAATTTCAAAGTGAAGTGGAGAATTATCGTAACAAGAAAATAAAGTTTCTACGATCTGATCGCAGAGACGAAATATTTGAGTTACGAGTTTGGCCTTCAGTTGAAACAATGTCGAATAGTTTCGCAACTCACGCCACCTGGAACACCACAGCGTAATGGTGTGTCCGAACGTCATAACTGTACTTTATTAGATATGGTGCGATCTATGATGTCTCTTACCGATTTACCACTATAGTTTTGGGGTTATGCATTAGAGACAGCTGCATTCACGTTAAATAGGGCACTGTCTAAAAATCCATTGAGAGGACACCGTATGAACTGTGGTTTAGCAAGAAACCTAAGTTGTCGTTTCTTAAAGTTTGGGGTTGCGATGCTTATATGAAAAAGTTTCAGCCTGATAAGCTCAAACCCAAATCGGAGAAGTGCGTCTTCATAGGATACCCAAAAGAAACTATAGGGTACACCTTCTATCACAAATCCGAAGGCAAGATCTTCGTTGCTAAGAGCTGATCCTTTCTAGAGAAGGAGTTTCTCTCGAAAGAAGTGAGTGGGAGGAAAGTAGAACTTGATGAGGTAACTGTACCTTCTCCCGAATTTGAAAGTAGTTCATCACAGAAATTAGTTCCAGTGATGCCTACACCAATTAGTGAGAAAGTTAATGATGATGATCATGAAACTTCAGATCAAGTTACTACCGAACCTCGTAGGTCCACCAGAGTAAGTTCCGCACTAGAGTGGTACGGTAATCCTATCCCGGAAGTCATGTTACTAGACCATGATGAACCTACGAACTATGAGGAAGCGATGATGAGCCTAGATTCCGCGAAATGGCTTAAGGCCATGAAATCTGAGATGGGATCCATGTATGAGAACAAAGTATGGACATTGATTGACTTGCCCGATGATCGGTGAACCATTCAGAATAAATGGATCTTCAAGAGGAAGACGAACGCTGATAGTAGTGTTTATCTACAAAGCTCGAATTGTCGAAAAACAATTTTTGACAAGTTCAAGGTATTGACTACGATGAGATTTTCTCATTCGTAGCGATGCTTAAGTCTATCCGAATCATGTTAGCAAATTGCCACATTTTATGAAATCTGGCAAATGGATATCAAAACTACATTCCTTAATGGATTTCTTAAAGAAGAGTTGTATATGATACAACCAGAAGGTTTTGTCAATCCTAAAGGTGCTAACAAAATGTGCAAGCTCCAGCAATCCACTATGGACTGGTGCAAGCATCTCAGAGTTGGAATACACGCTTTGATAAGTTGATCAAAGCATATAGTTTTATACAGACTTGCGGTGAAGCTTGTTGAGGGAGTCCTGGATTAGGGGGTGTTAGGGTAGCCGCACTATACCTCCAGCCGAACTCCAGGACTATGAAGATACAAGATTGAAGACTCCGTCTCGTGTCCAGATGGGACTTTCCTTGGCGTGGAAGGCAAGCTTGGCGATGCGGATATTCAAGATCTCCTACCATTGTAACCGACTTTGCGTAACCCTAACCCTCTCCGGTGTCTATATAAACCGGAGGGTTTTAGTCCGTAGGCCAACTTCAATATACAACAATCATACCATAGGTTAGCTTTTAGGGTTTAGCCTCCTTGATCTCGTGGTAGATCTACTCTTGTACTACCCATATCATCAATATTAATCAAGCAGGACGTAGGGTTTTACCTCCATCAAGAGGGCCCGAACCTGGGTAAAACATTGTGTCCCTTGTCTCCTGTTACCATCCGGCCTAGACGCACAGTTCGGGACCCCCTACCCGAGATCCGCCGGTTTTGACACTGACATTGGTGCTTTCATTGAGAGTTCCTCTGTGTCGTCACTTTCAGGCCCGATGGCTTCTTCGATCATCAACCACGATGCAGTCCAGGATGAGACTTTTCTCCCCGGACAGATCTTCGTCTTCGGCGGCTTCGCACTGCGGGCCAACTCGCTTGGTCACCTTGAGCAGATCGAAAGTTACGCCCCTGGCCATCAGGTCAGGTTTGGAAGCCTAAACTACACGGCTGACATCCGTGGGGACTTGATCTTCGACGGATTCGAGCCATAGCCAAGCGTGCCGCACTGTCTCAATGGGCATGATATAGCTCTGCCACCGAATAGCACCTTGGAGGCCGCACATGCATCGGTTCCGACCATTGATTCGGAGCCCACTGCGCCAATCGAGGATCAGCGGTTGGACACTGCCTCAGGGGCTGCAATCTCAGAGGCGATCGAGCTGAACTCCAGCCCCGCACTCCGCATGGCCCGTGACTCCGAGGAGCCGGATTCCTCTCCGAACTCCATGCCCCCCGCGCCCCCGCCGATCGAATCTGATTGGGTGCCGATAATGGATTTCACCGCCACGGACATCTTTCAGCACTCGCCCTTCGGCGACATCCTGAATTCTCTGAAGTCTCTCTCTTTATCAAGAGAGCCCTGGCCGGACTACGGTCAGCAAGGTTGGGATACGGACGATGAAGAAATTCAAAACCCACCCACCACCCACTTCGTAGCCACTGTCGATGACTTAACCGACATGCTTGACTTCAACTCTGAAGACATCGACGGTATGGACGATGATGCACGAGACAACCAAGAACCAACGCCTATAGGGCATTGGACAGCCACCTCATCTCACGATGTGTACATGGTGGATACCCCTAAAGGAAGCAACAACGAGGAAAACGGGGAGGGGGATCAATCTCTCGAAAAACAATCAAAGCGTCGGCGTAAACGCTGGCCTAAGCCCCGCCTCGATAAAGACCCAGCCATAGAGCAGGATGAGCCGGTAGACGACGAGCATGCCTTAGAGCAACCGTCCCAACAAGACAACCCAGATAGAGGAACTGAACATTCCTCCCCCGGCGAAAATGGCATTCCGGACGACCCTACGCCGGACAAGCCCACGAAGCAGAAGAACCTCCACAAACGGCTCGTTGCAACCGCACGCGGCCTAAAAAAGCAGAAGCGGAAGCTAAAGACTACGGAAGATGCACTCAGGATCAGATGGAGTAAAGTAATCAATACCTCAGACAAATACGGCGGCAGTCGCCGCACTAAAAGCTATCCAAGGAGAAAACTACTGCCTGAATTCAACGAGGAGGCCTTAGAGCCCTCGCATTCAAAAAGTAAGAAAGCCACACGGTCGGATAGACGACCCCAGGGCCAGCTTAAAGCGGCAAGCAGCGCCGCACTTAAGCCGGCATGCGACCCACTTAAGGATTCGCATCACGGCCCAGCCAGGTCCATTTACGGGCCAAGAAAGCAAGCTCTCGTAAGCAATGCAATAAAGCCATTATCAGAATCTGGCACACCCAAATATAGGGGTGCTGCACACCCCCTATGTTTCACCGATGAGGTCCTGGATCATGAATTTCCAGCGGGATTCAAACCCGTAAACATAGAGGCATATGATGGAACAACAGACCCTGGAGTCTGGATCGAGGATTATATCCTCCACATACATATGGCTCGAGGAGATGACCTCCACGCCATAAAATACTTACCCCTCAAGCTTAAAGGGCCAGCCCGGCATTGGCTTAAAAGCCTTCCTGAAAACACAATCGGAAGTTGGGAAGAGCTCGAGGACGCTTTCCGAGCAAATTTTCAAGGGACCTATGCCCGCCCTCCGGATGCAGACGATCTTAGTCACATAACTCAACAGCCTAGAGAGTCAGCTCGGCAATTCTGGAATAGATCTCTTACTAAAAAGAATCAGATAGTCGTCTGTCCGGACGCTGAAGCCTTAGCAGCTTTCAGGCATAATGTCCGAGATGAATGGCTCGCCAGACACCTCGGCCAAGAAAAGCCAAGAACAATGGCCACACTAACAAGCATCATGACTCGCTTTTGCGCAGGAGAGGATAGCTGGTTGGCAAGATGCAGCACCAACGACCCAAGTATATCCGAAACTAGGGATGGAAACGGAAAACCGCGACGCAATAAGGACCGTCGCCGGACTAAGGAAAAAAGTCTGAAGAGCATGGCAGTCAATGCCAGATTCAAAAGCTCACGACCAAATCACAAAAAGCCGCCCCTCCAAGATAACAGGGACGACCTATCCAACCTAAACAAAATCCTGGATAGGATATGTCAAATACACAGTACCCCCGGAAAGCCTGCTAACCATACCCACAAAGATTGTTGGGTTTTCAAACAATCCGGCAGACTCAACGCCGGACACAAGGGGCTCGACACACCAAGCGAAGACGAGGACGAACCCCAAAAGCAGAGTACCAGGAAACAAAAGAATTTCCCACAAGAAGTAAAAACAGTAAACTTACTCCACATAACAAAACGTGCGGCGCCCATAAAGGTACGCGCCCCATGGTCTATCCCAAAGGAATCCCGCCACTGGTTGTCAAAACCAATCATCTTCGATCATCTGGATTATTCTAGAAGTATCAGGAACCCAGGCTGGATTGCCCTGGTACTCGATCCAATAATTGGCGGACTCCAGTTTTCAAATGTCCTTATGGACGGTGGCAGCGGACTCAACCTGATATATCAGGACTCAATCCGCCACATGGGGATCGACCCAAAAAGAATTCGCCACAGCAAAACCTCCTTTCAAGGAGTAACGCCAGGTCCGGACACCCATTGCATGGGTTTTCTCCGGCTCTGCCGATAACTTTCGCCGCGAAAAGCCGACTTTCCACATCGTCCCATTCTCAAGTCGCTATCAACCACTGCTGGGACGCAAAGCTTTCGCCCGCTTTAACGCAATACCTCATTATGCATCTCTTACGCTTAAGATGCCCGGTCCACGTGGCATCATCTCCTTAACGGGGAAGCAGTAAGGGCGCCTCTCCCAAGTGGAGGATTGTGCGGCCGCTTTAACAGCCCCACAATACAATGACTTCACCAGTCAGAACATCGGAACAGGTCATTAAGACCACGGACACGGATAGACGAGTCCGGCACAAAAGTATCATTGATAAAGGCTTAGTGGCCATATACCCCTGCACTAGGGGCTTCACACGTATAAAATAAGAGACAATAAAGCTCAATTTTCCATATTTTACTTTACACTTTGTTTATTTCATATAACTTTTGTTCGGCACGCCCCTTTTTCACCTTAGTTGCTCTCTTTTTTACAGATGAACATCGTGCCGCGCCCGTCCAGGATACGACACAACGGAGACACAGGTGCAGACGTGCAGTAGGGACCCGTTCCAAGGATTCTTTTCAGATTAAGATCCTGCATAAACCTTTTTTACTGTCTCTTGTTGATACACATCCCCTGGTTCTCTGACCAAGGAGGAGGCTGGCGTCTTGGCATGTGGCCACGTCAGAATTCTTGCGCGTACCTGGACACTAGGGGCTTATACCTTAGAGCATTACTTAGCCCGCTCTCATAAAGACCGAATACCTTAGGGAGTGTTCGGCGTCGCGAGTTTGGCCTTATATGCATCAGCTCCGAGTCATGATTTTGGTCAAATGTTGGGTTGCCCGGCTCTTGTGTTTGGCCGCCTTACGTTCCGCTCTATCAGCTAAGGCGGCACCAGGAGAACTATTGCGATTGTGCCCTGGTTCGGCCAGGCGAGCACCTCAGTAGAGAAAGCCGAAAACCGACTGTCATGATATGGCATGAGACTGTTCAACCACTCGATGACTCTCGGGAATCTATAGGACTCCCCCGCATTAACGAAGGGCCATTTCCCGGCCAGGCACATACGCGCCCCAAATTCGGGTGAGCGCAGTCGCCACCAGGGGCTACCTAAATAGTCCCATTGTCAAGCTCCTATGGCTAAGTGAAAGTGTTAAAGCATTATAGTCCGGTTTCCTAGCTTGCTGCGCTATCACCTCCTTTGTAGGACCAAGACGTTGGATTAAGTGTGAAAATGCGCCTTCTGCAAGCACCCCCGCACTATGTGCGTGGGGGCTGAAGCCAACGACTGCCATCTTTCAGATTTTGTATGTATATCTTAAAACGGCCGCACAGGAGGTGTTCCACATACTTGCGGGCACAAGTATAAAAGGCTACTACAATTTATCAAAATATTGCTTCATAATTACATATGCTATCAGAACATAGCATCCTTCGAGCACTGCATCTCTATTACACGAGTGCCTTCAAGGACTTCCTGAAAATAGTGCTCGGAGGGTACTCGGCTTTGGTCTGAATCTCGGGATGCAACAACGGTGGTCTCCATCTCTGCCCAGTATGTCTTGACACGGGCAAGAGCCATCCGTGCGCCCTCTATGCATGCTGACCTCTTCATCGCATCGATACGTGGCACCGCGCCAAGGAATTGCTGCACCAAGCCGAAATAACTCTTCGGCTCCGATCTCCCCGGCCACAGATGAACCATGACGTACTTCATGGCGAGTCCGGACAATCTATTCAGTTCGGCCCATTGAGCCAGACGATCGTCCACTGCCAGTGGACGCTCTGGATTGTGGAACTGCGACTAGAAAAGCCTTTCCACTTCGTGATCTTCTTGATCTTGAAAGTGTTCGGTCGCATCAGCAGCACTCGCTACCAAATCCAGATAGGTGTCCTTCGCACTTCACATCCGTTCCAACGGAGCAAACTTCGGATCGCCAAACTTCCTCCGCAGCATAAAGGGCTTTCCAGCCGCAATCTGTCTGGCCTGACGCAGCTCCTCCTTCGCAGCTCTCATCACAGAGCGAGCGTCCTTGGCATCAACAACGACCTTCTCTAAGTCCGTTTGTCTTGCCCGGTCTTCTTTCTCAAGAGACTTGCAATGGTCAGCAGCGCTTTTTAACTTCACGGCCATCTCGGCCATCTCCTTCTTGCTTCGGCAGTGAGCAGCCTGTTCGACTCTCAGCTTGTCAAGTGCCTTCTCGGCAGCCGCATCACTTGTCCTGGCTTGTTCCTTAGCTCGGGCAAGTTCCACCCGGAGACTCTCCACGGCGGCCGCACCATCTGCGTCAAGCACACACATTGTAAGATACTGGCATAAAAGCTCCTCTTACCAGATGCCGCCCAAGGAATTGCATACCTTGAGCATCATCTAGTCGCTCGTTGACGAGCGCGATGTCGGCATCTGCCACGTCAAGTTGCCGCTTTAATTCGGCAAAATCATCAGTTCGGCTCGATTCCGGACACTTCGCCACCTATATACAAAGGCGAAAATTCGACCTGGGATTATGATCCTCTGCGCGCCGTCAATTTTCACAACGCACAGAGTCTCAGGGGCTACTATCTACACAGGGCGCATCTTGTTTATGCGCAACTGACAAAGAAGTACATTATCAAACATACCTCAAAACCCGTCAGCAAACTTCTGACGGCCTCGTGCAATCCGCTTTCCGCGGACGAAATCCTTCCAATAACCATACCCATCAATGCACGGTGCTCCTCTGAGATAGAAGCTCGCCCCAGCAGAATCATCAGCTCCTCCGACCGCGCACCACACGGTGCCGGACTCGTCCTATGACCTCCATCGAAGGCTGGACGCGGAGAACCTTGGGGGGCCATATGGCTACCTTCCACCCCTGCCGGATACGGAGAAACCCTTTGCGACGACACCTCAGGGTCGCCCGCCTCGCTAGGCAGTACGGCAGGGGGAGGCGTTCCACTCTCCATCATCTCCGGAAGAAGATCCCCCGAAGACGAGCTCTGCTGAGAAGGGCTGAGGTCCGAGCTACAAGGTAAAATTTCGGTTAATCTTCTCAGATAAAAAGTAAGGATTTCTCTCATCCCTCTAAAGGAAAATCTTTCTCTACTTACGGCTCGCTGGAGGACTGATCCCTTTGGGGGCGTAGTTCGGCCGAGGATCTCCCCGGCACCGGACCCTCTGATGAGGACTTCTTCCCCCGCTTTGAGGCCATGGTCTCCGGGTCGTCAGAGGCGGCCCTCTTCTTCCCCCTAGGAGAGGAATTGTCGGTTCCTCCCTTCGGAGCAGCCTCCTTCGAGGAGGCCATAGTTTCCTTGTCCTCCCCCTCACTTCCCTCCAAAGGCATGATCTTCAACATCCTGACTAGCACGGGATCCGGCCTGGTCTCAGGAAGGGGAGCCGGACACCGGATCAGCTTCACCTTCGCTACCCACTCCTGTTTAAAAGGACAGCTCTTTTAGGGAGCGAGTTTATGACAATTTTACGGATAGCGAGTCCGGGCACAAGGTTACTTACTTGAGCATCCGAGCGATTGCAGCTTAAACCTGCGTCCTCGGTCAAATCTGGACACATTGCTTGTGATCCGAAGAACATTTTATACATCTCCACGGGCGTTGCGCCCATAAAATGCTGGAGAGCTCGTGGTCCCTCCGGATTAAACTCCCACAGACGAAGGGAGCGACGATTGCCGGGCAATGTTCGGTGGATCAGCATGACCTGCGTCACCTTGACCAGGTTGAGGTCTCCTTCTAAGAGATCCCTAATGCGGCCCTGCAACAGGGGCACGTCTTTGGATAACCCCCAATCTAATCCTTTCTTGACCCATGACGCTAGCCGTGGTGGGGGACCCGAGCGAAAGGCAGGACGCGCCACCCACTTGGCGCTCCTGGGAGCGGTGATATAGAACCACTCTCGTTGCCACAAGCCGAGCTCCTCTTGAAAGGAGCCCTCGGGCCATGGAGCATCGACATTCTTACTTATGATAGCACCTCCGCACTCTGCGTGCCGTCCCTCGATCATCTTCGGCTCCACTCCAAAAGTCTTGAGCCATAATCCGAAGTGAGGAGTAACACGGAGGAACGCTTCGCACACAACGATGAATGAGGAAATGTGGAGGATGGACTCCGGAGCTAGGTCACGAAATTCCAGCCCATAATAGAACATCAGCCCCCTCACGAAGGGATCCATCGGGAAGCCTAAACCCGGAAGGAAGTGAGACATGAACACTACGCTCTCACTAGGCTGGGGACTGGGAATAGCCTGCCTTTGAGCAGGCAACCTATGTGAAATTTCGGCCGTCAAAAAGTTAGCCTCTCTCAACCTTAGCACGCCCTCCTCCGTGACGGAGGAGGGCATCCATTGGCCTTGAAGGTCGGAACCGGACATTGTCGAAGGTCCGAAGCGCCTGGAATCTGGAGCCTAGGGTGTTGGAACTCGAGGCAATAGGCGAACTTGTTTTGAGATTGGAGAAAAGGAGTAAGGCCTTGGTCTCTTTATAAGAGGTTGAATACCAGGAGCCCTCCCCGTAACCGTTTGGGACCCGCCTTTAATCGAGAAAACATGCTAACGGGCACGATTGGGTTACCCATGTCCGTATTGATGAGAATCCCATAAATAAAGGGGACACGATCTTTGCTTTGACAAGACGTGCCAAGGAAACCACCTCGCAAAGCACGCTGAGGTGGAAAAGCAAAAACGATTCGAATAAAGGCTTGGCCGTAGTGTGATGTCACGCTGCGGAGTACGTCAGCAGATTAGATTTGTGTTAATATTATTCTCTCTATGGCAATACGTGGAAGCTTATTTTGCAGAGCTGGACACTACTCTTGGTGTTTACAAACTTTTACGAAGAATTTGGAGGAGGAACCCGCCTTGCAATGTCGAAGACAATCTGCGCACCGGACTCATCGTCATTGAAGCCTGGTTCAGGGGCTACTGAGGGAGTCCTGGATTAGGGGGTGTTCAGGTAGCCGGACTATACCTCCAGCCGAACTCCAGGACTATGAAGATACAAGATTGAAGACTCCGTCCCGTGTCCGGATGGGACTTTCCTTGGCGTGGAAGGCAAGCTTGGCGATGCGGATATTCAAGATCTCACTACCATTGTAACTAACTTTGCGTAACCCTAACCCTCTCCGGTGTCTATATAAACCGGAGGGTTTTAGTCCATAGGCCAACTTCAATATACAACAATCATACCATAGGTTAGCTTTTAGGGTTTAGCCTCCTTGATCTCGTGGTAGATCTACTCTTGTACTACCCATATCATCAATATTAATCAAGCATGACGTAGGGTTTTACCTCCATCAAGAGGGCCCAAACCTGGGTAAAACATTGTGTCCCTTGTCTCCTGTTACCATCCGGCCTAGACGCACAGTTCGGGACCCCCTACCCGAGATCCGCCGGTTTTGACACCGACACTTGTATTTACAAGAAAGTGAGTGGGAGCACTACAACCTTTTTGATAAGTATATGTGAATGACATAGTGTTGATCGGAAATGATACTACAAAAAAATACACTTCCGTGATGATACGTGTTTGTCACAGTAGGTCACGTTTTTGTCATGCATGTACATCCATGACGATTTCATGACAGAATCAAGATAGTCATACCTGTGCTGTCGTAGAAGTGTTCCATGAGACTGGTCACAATGGGAGTAATTTAACTAGTAACATCACATATTTCAATACAAGATTGCTTATGTGGCAGCTAATTAATGAAAGAGGGGTTTGTGGTAACTTAGCTAGTTACTGTAACATCACACATTTCAAGGCATAATGAGTCTCTAGCCTAATAAATGAACTCTTTCATGATACCACTCATATGTTACTACCCACTATGGAGGTAGTAACATAGAATAGTAACATCGGCAAGTTACTACTCTATGTTACTCCCCACTATGAGCAGTCTGACATTACCAAAATTATCATCATGGAAGTGTCCACTTCCATGATGATAAATCGCGCGTCACAGAAGTGCTTTCGTCAAGGGTGAATGACACGTGGCATCCACCGTAACGGAATGCCTTTAAGCTATCGGGTCCGATTTTGGATCCGATAACCCGTTAATAGCCCCGACCAATGGGGATTTTCCACGTGTAAAATCATCATTGGCTGGAGGAAACACGTGTCGGCTCACCGTTGGGGCAGATGTCATCCACTCATTGGACCCAAGGCGCCTATGATACATCAACACTTGGCACGACCTAAGAGAGGCCCATTCCTGTGAAAAGGCCGGCCCGTTTGACTTGGTCAAAAGGTGGCGGGCCGGCCCACGGAAAGCATGTTAACGGTCTGTTCGCATATAGCCCATTTATAGCCCGCTAATCCAGGTGCCGTTACGACCTCTCCGAATTAGGCCCAGTACCGTCATCTGGACCGTCCAATATGATTCCGGCCCGTTTTAACTTCCATCCCATGTACGACCCATGACGTCTTTCGGCCCATGTGAGGCCCTTTGTAACTCTTGGCCCATTAACGGCCCATGGTGAAACTGGCCCGTAATGAACAGTGTATCACTTCATACCCATTAATGACCCATTATTCCATTGGGCCGTTTCCAGCCCAGGTTATCTTTCGGCCTTCTCAGGGACCATTTACTCTTGGGCTCATTTCCAGCATTCAGTTACTTACGGCCCGTTACTGTCATTTTCTGCTTGTGGGCCAAATTCAGCCCGTGGTTACAGTCGGCCCGTTTGTGGCCTGTTAATATGTTGGGCCGTTTTCATGTAAAAAAACCCGTTGGGCTGTTTTCATAGAGTTATCAAATACGGCCTATTAACGGTCTGTTATGGTCCACGAATAGTATGGCCCATGATTGGTGAAATGATGATATGCCCCGTAGAAGGCCCATGGATCCTACGGCCCGTAGAAGGCCCATGGATCGTACGACCCGTAGAAACCCCATGGATCGTATGGCCCGTAGAAACCCCATGGATCCTACGGCCCGTATAGAAGGCCAATGGATCCTACGGCCCGTAGAAGGCCCATGGATCATACAGCCCGCAGGAGGCCCATGGTTACAACAGTCCATGTGTTGCCATGATTATTTTGGCCTAGTTTCCAAAAATAGGTTATTGTGGCCACTAGAAAAACACAGAAAAAGAAATGCAGTGACTACAAGCAAACAACTAAACAACACAATGAGGAAATAAATAAGCAAGCAATTAATGCTAGCCTATTACCGCTATTACACATATTACATCCACTGGGCATCAAAGTTCGCCACCAGTGCAAATATAGGGAACAAAGAAGCATATTACATACACTGGTCGTCAAAATTGGCCACCACTGTAAATAAACGCGACAGCAAAACAAGAGCATAACTGAAACAACTTCAGAAGAACTCAAGAAATGTTATCCTGGGTATCCACCATGCTGGCAATAAGCTTAGCAAGCTTATTAGCTTTGTCTTGTTTGGCGCTAAAATCCTCCAACGCTTGCTGTTGGACCAGAAAGTATGCATTTGAATGCTCTAGGGACTTCCGCAGTCCTTCCGCTTCTTGTCGCAGCACAACTGATCGACGTCTTTCAGCTTGTAGTTGAGACTCAAGAAACCGAACTGATACAGATAGTGAGTTTGAATAGCTTGTGCAAGCGGTAGTGTCCAGTAACTCGAACACTAAACCAAGACATGACTTTGGGGTTGTCTCACTGTCTTCGAGATAGTCTTCCTTAGCTGTTTTATCAGCTTTTTTGGAGACCAACAAGGATGTGTCACTATCCTGAACCTTATCTGCATTACTTCCTTTACCATTGCTTAATAAGGCACTCTTCCCCAATATTCTGTCAGCATTCTAAAAGAAGAAACAAGCAGACACATAATAGGTTTAGCATGTACTACTATATGAAACTCATTTCAGTGAACCAGTTCATTAGTAAGGTGGACATGATTAAATTACCAAGTCTTCTATTGCCAAGTACTACTACATAAAAAAGCATCAAACAAACATATATCTATGTCCTATGGTCACTGCATTGTCTTTCCCAAATCAAAATAGAGACACAGTTCAAATCATATCAGTTCAAGACAAAGCAACAGTGAAAGAATACAAAGCGTGGGAAACTACACGGCACAACAAGATTTCAGATGGGTACCATGGGTCTACATGTACAACAACACTATTGGCTCTGTTGTGATGCTAGGAATGTGCATGATATGAGAAGTCAACTGTATACACAATTGAAATTGAAATCAACAGAGCTATTGATAAGAGCAAACCTGTTAAAGAAACATGCGTGAACATACTTGTTGTGCCATTGGAGTTTCGATTGGATCCTTCAATTTAAAAATAAGTTTGTATGAGTAAATACAATGATACAAGAACAAAGCAGTATGTACGATAGCAATCATAGTTAAAAAAGGCGTGCCTAAGCAAGCGCTTAAGTGTGCCTAGGCTCTAGGAGTTGGCAAAACACATTGCGCATAACTACGCTTAATCTGTACATAACTGTGCATAAGCATGCGCTTTGGTCAGTAAAGCACAAGGCGGTGGCAAAATGCACAATTAACGCCTAGTGCTTTTTTGAACTATGATAGCAATGGAGTCTTAAATTAGAACAGTTGTTCTTCAGGTTTAGGCACTTGGTCTACATGAACAGAGTACAGTAAGATGCAAGAATATAGTACTTCAAAATAGAAAATGAGCTCATAGACCTTACCAAATTCTTGGTTCGGCACCAGTACAGAACAAGGCGTTCCCAGTCATCGTCCAGTAAATGTGTCTCACTCTCAGGAGAACGTAAGGGAATTTGATGAGCTTCTTTACCGGTGAAGTACATTTTCTTCAGGTAATTCCGATACTGCCACCAAGCATTCTTGAAGATAGCAGAGGTATTAGCACAGGTTACCTCATCCTGAGTTTCCAAATCGGTCCTTCTCTATAGAGAAAAATGGGAAAATTTGCTGTATTATAACCATCATGGAGGTAGGATGTATGGGACAAAGCAAAGTAATTGCCATGAATAACATTACTTACACATAACTCCTGGACAAACACCTGCAACTGGCATTTTCCTTCATCTCCAGTATCATATTTCCAAGATGGGAAGATACACACATATGATTTAACAACATCAAATGTGATAGATGCTAAACTTCGACTAGCTGGTTGTGCTTCCTCCACAAGAATAGGCGTACTAACTGGTGGAGTTGGGGTTCACCGTGGTAGTACCGGCCCTTTGGGCACTGGAGCTGTCGTACTAACTGCTCTTGTTTGGGAGCTCTGTGGTGGAGATGGTGCTGTGTCAACAGGAACTGGGTTACTATCTGCTGGGGTTGGGGTTAGATTGGGTGAAGTTGGTTCTCTATCCATCGCAGTAGGGGTACAATCTGCGAGAGTTTGGGTTATGTGTGGTAGGGCTGGTTCTCGTGCATGTACAACCGGGGTGCTATCTCCACCAAGAGGTAGCATTGTTTTATTTGAAGACCGTGTTTTTAGTCTGCTAGATACTGGCATCACCCGCTCCAATTCAAATGGCTGATAAACAGGAAACATAGTTGAATATACAGACATTGTATGAGATACAGATGCAATAGATAGTGTGGAAAAAAGAGGGCATGAAATAGTTGAGATGTATATTGTTTAACTAAAACGGATGGCATGACATAATTTCACATATATGATGTCTATCTAAACTGGATAGCATAACATAACATAAATCAAAGATATGATGAATAACTAAACATGATCGCATGACATAATTCACCTACATGTTATCTAAGTAATCAGGATCACATCATTTAATTCACATATGTGATTTATATGCTAAACAGAGGGCATTCGATATGATGTCTGAACTAAGAACATGGTGTTGAATATTGTGTATATGATGCCTAAACTATGCAATGCAAGACACCATATGCATGATATGAGTAGTATAACCGTGCTAAGTTAGAGCATACACCTTGGTGGGGGAATAGGACTGGTCATCTGTCTCTGAATCCATCTCTGAGGAGCTATCAGGACCCAACAAGAGATCTGCTTCGACAGGTAGCACTGTCTGCTCTGAAGGCCTTGTTTTCACTCCAGATTTTTCAATCTCCCACCCAAATGGCCGATTCACAGGAAGAGTAGTTTAATGTACAAACATTGTCGACAGATGGAAATGTAATGAAGAAAAGGATGGGCAAGATATCATTCAAATATATGATGCCTGGTTAAATAGGATGGCATTGCATATTTCACATATATTATGGCTGGCTAAAAGACATGAGACTGCATAATTCCCATATATGATATAGAAACTAAACAGGTGGCATTACAGAACATGTCTAAACTAAGCAGATGACATATATGATGTCAAAAGTAGGCACTGCAAGGCAACATATGCATGATATGACTAACATCATCATGCCAAGGTAGAGCAAATACCTTGGGGGTAAATAGGAGTGGTCGGCGGCGTCTGAATCCGCCTCAGAACATATATCTTCCTCTGGATTACAATCTAGAGAGGGGTGGGGAGGGTTTGCCATTGAACCCGCCATGGAGCGATGTCTCCATGACATTGTATTGCCGCGCAAAACTCTTGTCTTTTTCTCTACATGTTCAGCATGACTGTGTACAATATCTGACATGCATATGAAAAAAAATATGGTGAGATTATGTAAGAGAGCATGCAGAAATTTAGAGTGATGGTAACAACCAGTGGATGGATCCAAAAATAATGATAGCAGGCTGATGATTGCTTTAATTTAATAAAAAGACAGATGATGATTGCTTTACTATTTGTTTCCCACCCAAGATGAACAACATAGGCATACCTGTTGGGGAAAGTAGTAATTTCAAAATTTTCCTACGCACACGCAAGATCATGGTGATGCATAGCAACAAGAGGGGAGAGTGTTGTCCACGTACCCTCATAGACCATTAAGCGGAAGCGTTATGCGCGGTTGATGTAGTCGTACGTCTTCACGATCGACCGATCCTTAGTACCAAACATATGGCACCTCCGCATTCAGCACACGTTCAGCTCAGTGACGTCCTGTGAACTCACGATCTAGTAGAGCTCGAGGGAGAGTTTCATCAGCACGACGGCGTGGTGACAATGTTGATGAAGCTACCGACGCAGGGCTTCGCCTAAGCACTGCTATGATATGACCGAGGTGGATTATGGTGGAGGGGGGCACCGCACACGGCTGGGAGAGATCAATGATCAACTTGTGTGTTCTAGGGTGCCTGTCGGTGTCAAAACTGGCGGATCTCGGGTAGGGGGTCCCGAACTGTGCGTCTAGGCCGGATGGTAACAAGAGGCAAGGGACACAAAGTTTTACCCAGGTTCGGGCCCTCTTGATGGAGGTAAAACCCTACATCCTGCTTGATTAATATTGATGATATGGGTAATACAAGAGTTGATCTACCACGAGATCAGAGAGGCTAAACCCTAGAAGCTAGCCTATGGTATGATTGTTGATGTGTATGTTGTCCTACGGACTAAACCCCCCCGGTTTATATAGACACCAGATAGGGTTAGGGTTACATAGAGTCGGTTACAACGGTAGGAGATCTGAACATCCGTATCGCCAAGCTTGCCTTCCACGCCAAGGAAAATCCCTTCCGAACACGGGACGGAGTCTTCAATCTTGTATCTTCATTGTCCAGGAGTCTGGCTGAAGGTATAATTCGGCTATCCGAACACCCCCTAATCCAGGACTCCCTTAGTAGCCCCTGAACCAGGCTTCAATGACGACGGGTCCGGCGCGCAAATTGTCTTCGGCATTGCAAGGCGGGTTCCTCCTCCAAGTACTTCATAGATGATCTTAAACACAAAGATAGTGTCCGGCTCTGCAAAATAAGTTTCCACATACTTC
This sequence comes from Triticum aestivum, assembly GCF_018294505.1. Taxonomy (NCBI): domain Eukaryota; kingdom Viridiplantae; phylum Streptophyta; class Magnoliopsida; order Poales; family Poaceae; genus Triticum; species Triticum aestivum. The sequence continues at coordinate 452,080,675 of NC_057806.1, forward strand.
CATAGAGAGAATAATATTTACACAAATCTAATCTGCTGACGTATCCCGTGGTGTGACACACCACGGCCGAGCCTTTATCCGAGTCGTTTAATTACCCACCTCAGCGTGGTATGCGAGGTGGTTCCCTTGGCACGTCTTGTAAAAAGAGAGATCGTGTACCCTTATTACGAGATTCTCATCAATACGGGCGTGGGTAACCCAACCACTTCTAGGACTCCTAGATCATAGGAAAGTCCAAACGGACATGGGGAGGACGCTTGATATGCACCCTCTTTATAAAGGGGCAAAGCTTTTACCTTTTCCCTCCCGTGCTTAATCGAATTCTTCCCCCGCCTCAAGCTCAAACGCCCAAAGCTCAAGTCAGGTGCTCCGAACCTTCAGTCATGTCCGGATCCAGCCTTCAAGGCCGATGGATGCCCTCCTCCATCATGGAAGAAGCCATCAAAAAGTTGAGGGAGGCCAGGTATCTGACCGCCGAAATGTCGCATCAGCTGCCTCCCCGGGGGCATGCCGTCCCTTCTCCCAAACCCAACGAGAGCGTCGTGTTTGTCTCCCACTTCCTCCAAGGTCTAGGTTTTTCTCTGGATCCTTTCGTCAGGGGCTTGATGTTTTATTACGGGCTAGATTTCCATGATCTAGCTCCGGACTCCTTCTTGCATATCACGACCTTTGTTGTCGTATGCGAGGCCTTCCTCCGGGTTACCCCCCACTTTGTCTTATGGCTCAAGGCCTTTGAAGTAAAGCCAACGATGGTCGAAGGGCAACATGCAGAGTGTGGAGGCGCCTCAATACACAAGATGACAGGAGCTCCGTGGCCCAAAGGTTTCATCCCAGAGGTGTCTGTATTGTGGCAACAGGAGTGGTTCTACATCACGACTCCTAGAAGCGCCAAGTGGGCGGCCGCCCCCGTTTTTCGCTCGGGCCCTCCACCACGACTGATGTCATGGATCAGCAGAGGACTGAGCTGGGGTCCAGCCAAGGACGTGCCTTTACTGCAGAGCCGCATTCAAGATCTCTTCAACGACGATCTTAGTTTGGTTGCGGTAATACAAGTTATGCTAGTTCGTCAAGTCCAACCTTGCAAACGTCGGCCCCTTCGCTTGTGGGAGTTCAATCCCGAGGGTCCGCGTGCCATTCAAAATTTTCTCGGCCTGACGCACGAGGATATGTATAAGTCATTCTTCGGACCTCAAGTAGAGTGTCCGAAAATCACCGAGGACGTGGGCCTGAGTAGTAACCGCGCCGCCGAACAGGTAAGGAATTTTCCGGCCAATAATATTATCTTTCCTTCATTACGAAGTTATTTCTGAGAGTTTGCTTTTTCGACCAGGACTGGCTAACAAAGGCGAAGTTGATTCGGTGTTCGACCCCCCTCCCTGAGGGTTTGGAGAATCCGGTATTGGAAAAGATGCTCCTGACCGCACCTTGCCCGGATCCCTTGAAGGAAAATACTATGGAGGGTCATGCGGGCGGACGTGGGCCCCCAACGCTGCCTATTCTAACCAAGGGAGCGAGCGTCTCCGTGAAGGAAGACGACCGAAAGAGGAAAAGGACTGCGCCCGGGAATTCGGAAGCCGAAGCTTCCAAACGGGAGAAGAAATCTTCCACCGGGGGCCCTACCTTGGGGGGCGCTGCTGCCGCACAAAGTCCGCGGGGGGATCAATTCTCCCGGGAGTCGTAAGTGACCCGGAAACTTTAATAGTACAGATATGCCATCCTTTTCTTCTGAGAAAATAACCACCGCATATATTTATGCAGTTCGGGCCTTAGCCCCTCTCAAATGAGCTCGTCTTCGGGGGATCTTCTTCCAGAGATGATGGAGAGCGAGATGCCTCCTCCGGACTCCTCCGCTCCGGAAGCGGGCGACCCCGAAGTGTCGTCGCGGAGGGCCTCTTCGAGTGCAGAGAGGCCAGAAGGTGATCCAATTGATCCCCGAGGCTCCCAGTGTCCGGCTCCCGAAGAGAGTAGACAAAAGAGTCCGGCATCATCTAGTGTGCGATCGGATGTTCTAAGGGAGTTGGTGGGGCGAGCGGCCATCTCAGATGATCACCGTGTGCTGATGAATATGGTGATGGAGAGGATATCGTCCGCCGAAAGCGGATTGCATGAAGCTTTTATGAGTCTACTGACAGGCTTTGAGGTACGTAAAAAGGAATGTGTAATAGTCCTGCACATGTTAGGTGTGCCATGTGTAGATAGTAGCCCTTGAGACTCTGGTTGTCGTTGGAAACGATGACGAATGGAGGATCATACTCCCAGGTAATAACCATACTGCCTTTATGTGCAGGAGATGGAAACTCCGGTGGCCAGCCGGACTAGCTAGTTTGCCCGTTTAGAACGGCAGTTGGATGCGGCAGATGCCGACATCGAGCTTGTTAACAGAAGGCTTGACGAGGCGCAGGGTAAGTATCCTTGTCTGGTAAACGCCACATAGGAAGAGTATGATGCCAGTGTTTTTAACATGTTGAAGCCTTGTGGATCAGCTGTGGAGTTTGGAGGATGCGTATATGGATCTGGCGGCGACCTCCGGACTCCTCCGCTCCGGAAGCGGGCGACCCCGAAGTGTCGTCGCGGAGGGCCTCTTCGAGTGCGAAGAGGCCAGAAGGTGATCCAATTGATCCCCGAGGCTCCCAGTGTCCGGCTCCCGAAGAGAGTAGACAAAAGAGTCCGGCATCGTCTAGTGTGCGATCGGATGTTCTAAGGGAGTTGGTGGGGCGAGCGGCCATCTCAGATGATCACCGTGTGCTGATGAATATGGTGATGGAGAGGATATCGTCCGCCGAAAGCGGATTGCATGAAGCTTTTATGAGTCTACTGACAGGCTTTGAGGTACGTAAAAAGGAATGTGTAATAGTCCTGCACATGTTAGGTGTGCCATGTGTAGATAGTAGCCCCTGAGACTCTGGTTGTCGTCGGAAACGATGACGAATGGAGGATCATACTCCCAGGTAATAACCATACTGCCTTTATGTGCAGGAGATGGAAACTCCGGTGGCCAGCCGGACTAGCTAGTTTGCCCGTTTAGAACGGCAGTTGGATGCGGCAGATGCCGACATCGAGCTTGTTAATAGAAGGCTTGACGAGGCGCAGGGTAAGTATCCTTGTCTGGTAAATGCCACATAGGAAGAGTATGATGCCAGTGTTTTTAACATGTTATGACTGCAGATGGAGCTGCCACTGTTGAAGCCTTGTGGGCAGAACTTGCCCGAGCCAAGGAACAAGCCAGATTGGGTAATGCGGCTGCTTTGAAGGCGGCTGAAGAGTTGCGAGCCAAGAAGGCCGTGCATGGCGAGAGCCGGAAGAATATGGCCAATATGGCCGTAGAATTAAAAGCCACCATAGACCGTTGTCGGGCTCTTGAAAAGGAGAACCAGGCGAAGGCATCGGAGCTTGAGAAGGCTGCTGTCACGGGAAAAGACCTCCGCTCTGCTATGAGGGCAAAGAAGGAGGAGCTGCGGGAAGCCGGGGATATTGTAGCCGGGAAGTCCTTTATGCTGCAGAGGAAGTACGGAGATCCATGGTATGCCCCTCTGGATCGGCTGTGGAGTTCGGAGGATGCGTATATGGATCTGGCGGCGACCCCGAAGTGGAAGCGGGCGACCCCGAAGGCATCGGAGCTTGAGAAGGCTGCTGTAACGGGAAAAGACCTCCGCTCTGCTATGAGGGCAAAGAAGGAGGAGCTGCGGGAAGCCGGGGATATTGTAGCCGGGAAGTCCTTTATGCTGCAGAGGAAGTACGGAGATCCACGGTATGCCCCTCTGGATCGGCTGTGGAGTTCGGAGGATGCGTATATGGATCTGGCGGCGAGCGCTGCCGATGCGGCCAAGTACTTCCAGAGTCAGACGGACCGTGAAGTAGACCAGCTGTTTTGGAAGCAGTTCCTTTCTCCCGAGCGTCCGCTTTTGTTGAGGGACCAATTAGCCGAATGGGCCGAACTAAATAGGTTATCCGGACTCTCCATGAGGTCTGTTGTGGATCAACTATGGCCGGGAAGGTCAAAACCGAGCAGTTATTTCAGCTTGGTGCAGCAGGTCCTCGATGTGGTACCGCACATAAATGCAATGAAGAGGTCGGCGTGCATAGAAGGCGCACGGATGGCCTTTTCCCGTGCTAAAGCATACTGGGCAGAGATGGATGCTACCACTGTTGCGGCGCAGGATTCGGCCATAGGTCGAAGGGCTGCTGAGCACTACTTTGAGGAAGTTCTTAAGGGTGCTCGTTTGATAGAGACCCAGTGCTCAAAAAATATTATGTTTGAATGACATGTAATCTCATTGTAAGCGAAATGCTTTTTAGATTTTTATGAGGCTACTTTTATACTTTTGCCCGAAAGTAATGTGATGCCTCCTGGGCGGCCGTTTATGTATACATGTGTATAACCTGAAAGATTGCAGTCGTCGGCTTCAACCCCCACACATATAATGTGGAGGTGTTCGCAAAAACACACATTCACACTTAACCCAATGTCTTGGTCCTATTAAGGAGGTGATAGCGGAGTGAGCGAGGCAACCAGACTATAATGCTTTAACACTTTCACTTAGCCATAGGAGTTTGACAGTGGGGCTACTAGATAGCCCCTGGTGGCTCTGCACTCTCCCGATCCCGGGGTGCGTATATGCCTGGCCAGAAAGCGGCCCTTCGTTAAGGCGGAGGAATTCTAACATTCCCATGGGTCATCGAGTGGTTGACCAGTCTCACGCTAGATCATGACAGTCAGTTTTCGGCTTTCTCTACTGAGGTGCTCGTCCGGATGAACCAAGGCACAATCGCAATAGTTCTCCTGGTGCTACCTTAGCCAGTAAAGCGGAACGTAAGGCACCAAAACACAGGAGCCGGGCAAACCCAACATTTGACCAAAGACAATGATTCGGAGCTGATGCATATAGGGCCAAACTCGCGATGCCGAACACTCCCTAGGGTATTCGGTCTTTGTGGTATAATCCGGGCCTGAAGAATGGCCTTTGTAGGAAGCCCCTTGTGTCCAGGTACGTGCATTGTTCTGGCGTGGCCACATGCCAAGACGTCAGCATCCTTCCCAACGGTGGATATGTATCAACAAGAGACAGTAAACAAGGTTTACGCAGGGTCTTAATCTAAAAAGAATCCTTGGGTCGGGTCCCTGCTGCACGTCTGCGCCTGTGTCTCCGTTGTGCCGTATCCTGGATGGGTGTAGCACAATGATCATCTGTAAAAGAGAGGAATTTAGGTAAAAAGGTTGTCGTGCAAAAGGATAGTTTTCTAAATAAACCATGTATAATTCAAGATAAGAAGAAATCGCCACTCGTCTGCGTGCGTTGAGCCCCTTGTACTTTTGAAAGATAGGGGTGTGGCCGTTTATTCGATATGAGTAGCGGCGCCGGACTTGATTAGTTGTGTCTGAGGTCTTGACGACCTATTGGATGCTTTTGCTGGTCCGGGCGCCTTTAGTGTGTGGCTGCCAAGGCAGCCTCACTCTCTTCGGCGCGCAGAGATCGCTTGATACTTCCCTGCACTGAAATGATGCCACATGGACCGGGCATCTTGAGTGTTAGGGAGGCGTAGTGTGGTATTGCATTAAAGCGAGCGAAAGCTTCGCGTCCGAGTAGTGCTTGATAGCCACTTTTAAACGGAGCGATGTGGAAAGTTAAATGCTCGCGACGGAAGTTATCTGGGGAGCCGAATATAACTTGTAGTAGGAGGGAGCCCGTACAACGAGCCCCTGGGCCTGGCGTTACTCCTTTAAAGGTAGTATTGCTATGGCGAATTTGTGTTGGGTCTAACCCCATCCCATGGATTGTATCCTGATATATTAGGTTTAGGCTACTGCCGCCATCCATCAAGACTCGTGTGAAGTGGTATCCGCCAATTACTGGGTCTAATACCAGTGCAACCCATCCTGCGTGCCAGATACTTGATGCGTAATCACGATGGTCGAAGGTGATCGGTTGAGACGACCAGTGGCGGGACTTCGCGGTGACAGGCACTTGGGTAAATTTTTCAGGGAGTGCCGCATTGTTTTTTCTCTTGATCACGTGTAACACGTTTACTATTTTGACTTCGGGTGGAAATTTCTTTTGTTCCCCCTTGTCTTGTTTGGGAGGTTTGTCCTCATCTTCACTTGGTGTATCCTCCCCCTTGTGTATGGCGTTAAGCTTGCCGGACTGCTTGAAGACCCAACATTCTCTGTGGGTATGATTAGCAGGTTTGCTAGGGGTACTATGGATCTGACATACTTGGTCCAGAATTTTGTGGAGGCTGGACAGTTCATCCCTGGTGCCTTTGGAAGGCGTCTTTTGGTTTGGCCGAGGGACTTTCAATCCGGCATTTACTGTTGTGCCCTTCGTGCTGTCTTCTTTATTCCGGCGTTTGTTATTGTTGTTGCGCCGTGATTTCCTGTTTCCATCTCTAACTTCAGATGTACTGGGGTCGTTGGTGCTGCATCTGGCTAGCCAGCTGTCCTCGCCCGCGCAAAAGTGGGTCATGAGGTTTGTTAATGCGGCCATCGTTCTCGGTTTGTTTTGGCCGAGGTGTCTGGCGAGCCATTCATCGCGGACGCTGTGCTTGAAAGCCGCTAAGGCTTCGGCGTCCGGGCAGTCGACAATCTGGTTCTTTTTAGTAAGAAACCTATTCCAAAGCTTTCAGGCTGACTCTCCGGGCTGTTGAGTTATGTGACTCAGGTCGTCCGCATCCGGAGGTCGGACATAAGTCCCTTGAAAGTTTGCCCGAAAGGCGTCTTCGAGCTCTTCCAAACTTCCAATGGAGCTTTCGGGGAGGCCTTTGAGCCAGTGATGAGCTGGCCCTGTGAGTTTGAGAGGTAAGTACTTGATGGCATGGAGATCATCCCCTCGAGCCATATGTATATGAAGGATATAGTGCTCAATCCAGACCCCAGGGTCTGTTGTTCTGTCGTATGCCTCTATGTTTACGGGCTTGAATCCCTCTGGAAATTCATGGTCCAGCACCTCATCGGTGAAACATAGGGGGTGTGCGGCACCCCTGTAGCTGGGTGTGCCGCATTGTTCGGATGTTTGTTGTGTTGTATTGTATGCTGGGGCGCGCTTGCGTGGTCCATAGATGGATCTTGTTGCACCGTCCTCTGGGTGCGAGCCCTCGCATGGGTCGTGTGTTGCATTGTGAGCGGCTTGAATGCCGTTCTGTGGTGGTAGAGGGGTCGTCTATCTGACCAGGTGGCTGCTTTGATATTTGGTTGTGGGGGGTCTGAGGCCTCCTCATCGAATTCGGCTAGCAGCTTCCGCTTTGGGTAGCTCTTGGAGGGGCGATTGCTGCCGTACCTTGCTATAGTGTTGAGTATTTTGCTCCATCTGAATTGGAGCATGTTTTGCGTGGCCTTGAGCCTCCACTTCTGCTTTTTGAGGCTCCTTGCGGTGGCAATGAGCCTTTTACGGGCATTCTGCTGCTCCGAGTGCCTGTCCGGCGTTATGTTGTCCGGACCATTATCATTGATAGGATTTGTTTGTTCGGTTTGATTATCCGAATTGCCATTGTCTGGCAGCGGTTCGCCCTGCTCCAGCGCTGGATCAGTATGATCGCTATTTCTGTCGAGGCGGGATTTGTGGCAGCGCTTGCATCGCCGCTTTGACTGCTTTCCGAGGGAACAATCCTTCGGTGCATTCTTCCGCTCCGCGCTGTCATCTTTGGGTGCGTCCACCATGTATACGTCATGTGACGAGGTGGCGTTCCAGGGCTCGATAGGCGCTGATTCTTCATCGGCGTCCAAACCGTTAATGTCGTCGGAGTTGAAGTCGAGCATGTCGGTTAAATCGTCGACAATGGCTACTAAGTGGGTGGTGGGCGGGTTTTGAATTTCTTCATCGTCCGAATCCCAACCTTGCTGACTGTAGTCCGGCCAGGGTTCTCCTGGTAAAGAGAGAGACTTCAGTGACTTCAGAATATCGCCGAAAGGCGAGTGCTGAAAGATGTCCGCGGCCGTGAACTCCATGATCGGCGCCCAATCAGATTCGCTCGGCAGGGGCGCGGAGAGTTCGGAGTCCAGAGAAGAATCCGGCTCCATGGAGTCATGAGTCTTGGTGAGTACGGGGCTGGTGTTCGGCTCAACCACCATTGGGATCGTAGCCCCCGAGGTGGCGTCCAACCGCCCATCCTCGATCGGCGCGGTCGGCTCCAAACTAAGGGTCGGAGCCGATGCGGGTGCGGCCTCCAGGGCACTGTTCGGCGGCAGAGCTAGATCATGCTCGTCGTGACAGAGCGGCGCGCTTGGCAGTGGTTCGAATCCATCGAAGATCAAGTCCTCGCGGATGTCGGCCGTATAGTTTAAACTTCCGAATCTGACCTGACGGCCAGGGGCGTAGCTTTCGATCTGCTCTAGATGGCCAAGTGAATCGGCCCGCAGTGCGAAGCCACCAAAGACGAAGATCTGTCCGGGGAGGAAGGTCTCACCTTGGACTGCATCGCCATTGATGATCGTAGGAGCCATCGGGCCTAACGGCGATGGCACAGAGGAACTCTCAATGAAAGCACCAATGTCGGTGTCAAAACCGGCGGATCTCGGGTAGGGGGTCCCGAACTGTGCGTCTAGGCCGGATGGTAACATGAGGCAAGGGACACGAAGTTTTACCCAGGTTCGGGCCCTCTTGATGGAGGTAAAACCCTACGTCTTGCTTGATTAATATTGATGATATGGGTAATACAAGAGTTGATCTACCACGAGATCAGAGAGGCTAAACCCTAGAAGCTAGCCTATGGTATGATTGTTGATGTGTATGTTGTCCTACGGACTAAAACCCCCCGGTTTATATAGACACCGGATAGGGTTAGGGTTACATAGAGTCCGTTACAATGGTAGGAGATCTGAACATCCGTATCGCCAAGCTTGCCTTCCACACCAAGGAAAATCCCTTCCGGACACGGGACGGAGTCTTCAATCTTGTATCTTCATAGTCCAGGAGTCCGGCTGAAGGTATAATTCGGCTATCCGAACACCCCCTAATCCAGGACTCCCTCAGTGCCCCTGCCCTCATATATAAAGGAGCAAGGGGGGAGGCCGGCCGGCCCTGTTGGGTGCGCCAGGAGGAGTCCTCCTCCTAGTAGGAGCAGGACTCCCCTCTTGCCTACTCCTACTAGGAGGGGGAAAGGAAGGGGGAGAAGGAGAAGGAAATGGGGGCGCCCCCCTTCCTAGTCCAATTCGAACCAGAGGGGGAGGGGCACGCGGCCTGCGCTGGCCGGCCCCGCTCTCTCCACTAGGGCCCAACAAGGCCCATTAACCCCCGGGGGGTTCTGGTAACCCCTCCAGCACTCCAGTAAAAATCCCGATTTCACCCGGAACTCTTCCGATGTCCAAATGTAGGCTTCCAATATATCAATCTTTATGTCTCGACCATTTCGAGACTCCTCGTCATGCCCGTGATCATATCTGGGACTCCGAACTACCTTCGGTACATCAAAACATATAAACTCATAATACCGATCATCACAGAACTTTAAGCATGCGGACCTACGGGTTCGAGAACTATGTAGACATGACCGAGACATGTCTCCGGTCAATAACCAATAGCGGAACCTGGGTGCTCATATTGGTTCCAACATATTCTACGAAGATCTTTATCGGTCAAACCGCATACCAACATACGTTGTTCCCTTTGTCATCGGTATTTTACTTGCTTGAGATTTGATCGTCGGTATCTCAATACCTAGCTCAATCTCGTTAGCGGCAAGTCTTTTTACTCGTTCCGTAATGCATTATCCCGCAACTAACTCATTAGTTTCATTGCTTGCAAGGATTATAGTGATGTGCATTACCGAGAGAGCCCAGAGATACCTCTTCGCCAGCCATTCGGGGTATCGAACTTCTTGGATTGTACCTGCCGCCTCCAGCTTGCGTGTCTCTTGGACGATGAAGGCCTGCTTCTCGGCGGACTACCGTCTTGCTCGCTGCTTCATAGGACGTACGTTGGGGCACACCTTTAGATGATGCTGGATTACCTCTCTCGGGACCCCTACCAGTTGATCGAGCTCCCACGCGAATATCTCCTTGTTCACGCGCAAGAACCTCACCAAAGCTTCTTCTTGCCCCAAGTTGAGGCCGGTTCCTATGGTGAAGGTGGCTCCCGAAGACCCATCCTCGTTAACCGGCACCTGCTTGGTCTCTGCCTTGTCTTGGGTGAACAACTGCTTTTTCTTGGTGGGCGTGACCTCCTTGGCCTTCGGTGCACCGGCGCCGGCTGGCTGCGCCGCTGCTGCAGTCTTGAAGGCGAGCTTGAGCGCCATCACGGCCTCCTTAGTGTCCCCTTGGATGGTGAGGATGCCCTTGCTCCCTGGCATCTTCATGAGGTTGTAAGCCGGGTGAGTTGCAGCCATGAACTGAGCGAGGGTCGGGTACCCGAGGATGGCATTGTACGGGAGACCGATGCAGGCGATGTCGAAGTCCACCAGCTCGGTGCGATAGTTATCCCGCATGCCAAAGGTGACAGGGAGGCGGATCTGCCCCAAGGGGTGAGCAGCTCCACCGCCCACCCCTGCGAAGGGCTTGCTGAGGCCGAGCCGTTCGAGCCGCACATGAAGAAGGCTGAAAGCTTCTACGGAGAGCAGGTTGAGACCAGCGCCGCCGTCAATGAGCGTCTTGGTGATGGCCATGTTGCAAATGGTGGGCGTGCAGAGCATCGGAAGCATCCCTGAGCCGGCGGTGGAGCCGTGGTGGTCTTCCGAGTCGAAGGTGAGGTCGGCTTCCGGCGCGGCCCAACCCGGCGGAGCCCCCGGGCGCTTGGAGGCGGCCCCAATCTGGCGGAAGAAAGGCTTGACGTGGTGATCTGAAGGAGGTGCTTGGGAGCCGCCCAGCAACGCCGCGACTGCGTGGTGTACCCATGTAGCGCCCAGTGAAGAGGTCGCGGAGTTCCCCCCAAGACGTCACCGTGGATCTTGGGAGGCCGAGCAGCCAGGCGCGCGGCTCGCTGGCGAGGGCCAGGGGAACAAGTTGGCCATGATCTTGTCGTCACCTCCGGCTTCGAGGGCGGCCTCCTCGTATGCTACCAGGAAGAGCGCCGAGTCTGCCACACCGTCGTAACGCGGCGGCATCTCCGGCCTAAACTTGACCGGCCACTGCACCCGCCGGAGAGCGGGGGCCAGGGCTCGGTACCCAGACTCCCCGCTGTAGGCGCCGACCGAGGAGGTCGGTGGCGCGGTACCTGTCATGGGAGCGTGGTGCAGCGGTAGGGGTGCTGGTTGATGGAGAAAAGCACTGGCACACCCCTACCTGGCGCGCCAAATGTCGGGGTTGGGGTCCCAGCAAACCCTTAAGGTTCGAACACTGGGGTGCGCGCGAAGTCTATCGCTCCGACCGATCTACGCTCTAGCTTGCTAGGATCTTGCGGACGAACTCGACGAACTCACAACACAGATGGACACAGGGTTTATACTGGTTCGGGCCACCGTTGCGGTGTAACACCCTACTCCAGTGTGGTGGTGTTGGATTGCCTCTTGGGCTGATGGTGACAATACAAGGGAAGAACAGCCTCCTGAGGTTGAGGCGTTCTTGGGCTCGGTGAGCTTGTGTGTCCTCCCCCCTCTCTTCACTGTGGTGGCTAGTCCTATTTATAGAGGCGCTAGTCCTCTTCCCAAATATTGAGCGGGAAGGGAGCCAACAATGGCGGGCTAATTTGAAGGGGGACAGCTAGTACAAGCTATCTTGACAAAAGTAGTCTTCGCTTGCACAAAGTTCTGGTGGTGACGCTATTCTGGGCTCCACGATGACCTCCGTCTTGTAGTCCTTGGTCTTGGTCTTGTTGCACCGAAATGGCAACATTTGCCTGATGCCTCGGTACTCCGCGGCTGCGCTTGCCCCGTTTGCACCAAAGAGGAAACAAGGACGCTGTGCGCGCTGGCACCAGCCTGGTGCCAATCGTCACGGCTCATGTCACGAAAGCCTCGTGAGGTTCTCCCCGCCCTGATATCTTCGCTCCTCGTGAGCCTGCCCAACTAGGCCACTACGGAGGACATCTCGCGTTGTCCGCTTCGTGAGGCTTGTCCCCTCGCGAGGGTCTTGAGTGCTTTGCTGGTGAAGATGGGCCGTAGGGCCTGCTGGCTCAGCCACGCCGTGGGCCACAGGCAGGCAAGTCTGGGGACCCCCGTTCCCAGAACGCCGACAATTATGAACAGTGGCTTTGCCACAAACACTATGTCAACTATATGATCATGCTAAACAATATGACTATGATGAACGTGTCATGATAAACGGGATGGTGGAAAGTTGCATGGCAATATATCTCGGAATGGCTATGGAAATGCCATAATAGGTAGGTATGGTGGCTGTTTTGAGGAAGATATAAGGAGGTTTATGTGTGAAAGAGTGTATCATATCACGGGGTTTGGATGCACCGGCGAAGTTTGCACCAACTCTCAATGTGAGAAAGGGCAATGCACGGTACCGAAGAGGCTAGCAATGATGGAAAGGTGAGAGTGCGTATAATCCATGGACTCAACATTAGTCATAAAGAACTCACATACTTATTGCAAAAATCTACAAGTCATCAAAAACCAAGCACTACACGCATGCTCCTAGGAGGATAGATTGGTAGGAAAAGACCATCCCTCGTCCCTGACCGCCACCCATAAGGAGGTTAATCAAACAACACCTCATGTTTCAAATTTGTTACATAACATTTATCATATGTGCATGCTACGGGACTTGCAAACTTCAACACAAGTATTTCTCAAATTCACAACTACTCAACTAGCACAACTTTAATATCACTACCTCCATATCTCAAAACAATCATCAAGCATCAAACTTCTCTTAGTATTCAAAACACTCATAAGAAAGTTTTTACTAATCTTGAATACCTAGCATATTAGGATTATTTAAGCAAATTAACATGCTATTTAAGACTCTCAAAATAATCTAAGTGAAGCATGAGAGATCAATAGTTTCTATAAAACAAATCCACCACCGTGCTCTAAAAGATATAAGTGAAGTACTAGAGCAAAACTATATAACTCAAAAGATATAAGTGAAGCACATAGAGTATTCTAATAATTTCCAAATCATGTGTCTCTCTCTCAAAAGGTGTGTTCAACAAATATGATTGTGGTAAACTAAAAAGCAAAGACTCAAATAATACAAGATGCTCCAAGCAAAACACATATCATGTGGTGAATAAAAATATAGTTCCAAGTAAAGTTACAGATGAAAGTAGACGAAAGAGGGGATGCCTTCCGGGGCATCCCCAAGCTTTGGCTTTTTGGTGTCCTTATATTATCTTGGGGGTGCCATGGGCATACCCAAGCTTAGGCTCTTTCCACTCCTTGTTCCATAATCCATCAAATCCTTACTCAAAACTTGAAAACTTCACAACACAAAACTTAAAGTAGAAAATCTCGTGAGCTCCGTTAGCGAAAGAAAACAAAAAACCACTTCAAGGTAATGTAATTAACTCATTCTTTATTTATATTGGTATTAAACCTACTGTATTCCAACTTCTCTATGGTTCATAAACTATTTTACTAGCCATAGATTCATCAAAATAAGCAAACAACATACGAAAAACAGAATCTGTCAAAAACAGAACAATCTATAGTAATCTGTAGCTAGCGCAAGATCTGGAACCCCAAAAATTCTAAAATAAATTTATGGACGTGAGGAATTTATCTATTAATCATATGCAAAAATAATTATTTAAATATCACTTTCGAAATAAAAATGGCAGCAGTTCTCGTGAGCGCTAAAGTTTCTGTTTTTTACAGCAAGATTAACAAGACTTTCCCCAAGTCTTCCCAACGGTTCTGCTTGGCCCAAACACTAATTGAACACAAAAAACACAACCAAAACAAGGCTAGATAAATTATTTATTACTAAACAGGAGCAAAAAGCAAGAAAAAATTAAAATTGGGTTGCCTACCAACAAGCGCTATCGTTTAACGCCCCTAGCTAGGCATAAAAAGCAAGGATAGATCTAAGTATTGCCATCTTTGGTAGGTAATTCTTCAATGAGGCATCTACCATCCTTAGGAATTTCTTTCTTTTTATTGATTATCAAACTTTTAGGCACAAGATCGAAAAATTCATTTGTAACAAATGGTTCCTTAATGATAGCAAAAAGATTGGGATGAATACTTATAGATTTGAGATCCGCAGTTTCCTTACTAGAGGATTCACCCTTATTTTTAGGAACATACATAAGCTTGGCAATTTTAGTGGGAGGACTTGGAGTATTCTTTACGGAAGAACAAGCGGTTCCCAAGTTGGTAATAATATCCTCAAGTTTATCGATTCTAGTGGAATCCTGATTTATTTTCTCATTAACTATAGGTTCCTTTTCTTTAATATTTTTCAAAGTGACTCCTACTTTAGATCCATATTGAGTGATTCGGTTGTGGATCTTTTTATCCAAATTTTCAATTAACTCTACATTAGCAACCTTATTTTCAATCATTTCAAGTCTTTGCATTACATGCTCCAAAGATAACATAGTTCCATTAACCAAAAGAGGGGGTAAGCCAAACAAATCTATCCTTGCATTATAAGAATCAAAAGTATGGCTACCCAAGAAGTTCCCTCCGGTAATGGTATCAAGGATATATCTGTACCAAGGAGTAGCTCCTACATAAAAATTGCGAAGAAGAACGGAAGTAGATTGCTTCCTGGTAGATCTATTTTGAGCATTGCAAATTCTATACCAGACGTCTTTTAGATTTTCTCCCTCCCTTTGCTTAAAATTTAGAACTTCATTCTCGGGAGACAACGGAGAAGATAGAGGGCTCGCCATAACGACAAGCAAATGGAAAAGAGGCGAACGGAAAAGAGAGGGAGGATAGAGAGAGAGAGGGCGAATAAAACGACAAGGGTGAAGTGGGGTCGGAGGAAAACGAGAGGCAAATGGCAAATAATGTAATGCGGGAGATAAGGGTTTGTGATGGGTACTTGGTATGTTGACTTTTGCGTAGACCTCCCCGGCAATGGTGCCAGAAATCCTTCTTGCTACCTCTTGAGCACTGTGTTGGTTTTCCCTTGAAGAGGAAAGGGTGATGCAGCAAAGTAGCGTAAGTATTTCCCTCAGTTTTTGAGAACCAAGGTATCAATCTAGTAGGAGGCTACGCGCGAGTCCCTCGCACCTACACAAAACAAACAAATCCTCTCCACCAACGCGATAATGTAGCGACCCGACCTCAGACGGTCAAGTCTCTGTGCTTAAGTGTCATCCCTGGATCGGTATGCTGACACACAAAGTACTCGAGGATTTATAACAGAGGTAAATCACATGTATAAATTAATGTAAATACTATTACCTCAATCCAAATAGCGGAAGTAACAACAAGGTTGTGGATTCCCATCAACACCAACGGCAAAGTTGAGTGTAGAAATCGTAACCCTAACGTATCACTTACCCATCGTAAGAATCCTGCAACATGAGACGTTGCAGCCACAAAGGGTCTGTACATTGAATGTACTGGCAAATTCACACCATAGGATAATGCTGAATAAAGGCTATCACTACATGCATATTTGGCTGGTGGAAAAGCTCTATGGTTATAATGTTTTTTGCGAAAAGCCAATTTTCCCTACAACAAAGGAATATATTTTAATTTAACTATCATGGTAGTTGAAACATCATTGAGAAGGTTCCTCCAACTCAATCCAATTAAGGCAATTATCAACCCAACAATATTAATTTAGAGTGATGAGATACTTAAGATACTCCAAGTACTAGATACTCAAGATTGTCCATAACCGGGGACACGACTAACCATGATTAGTTTGTACACTCTGCAGAGGTTTGCGCACTTTTCCCCACAAGACTCGATCTCCTACGTTGGTTTTCTCGCACTATAGGGTGTTTGAGAAACGGATGACCAAGACACAGTCTTTCAGAAACATTAACTCTCTACTCCGGGCAGACCATACCAAACCTACAATCCCACTACCTGCTGATCCACCTCTTCAAGAGCTTCACGTAACTTACTCAACTATGCTAGAGCCCATAATAGTTTGTGGCTGCACATGGAAGTTTCTAGCATGAATAATCTCAGTTCCCTTTGAGCCTGGTTGGCGGTCCATAGGAAGATCACACAGTACTCCGGGATTTCCAAAAATACAGGCAACAATGGGTACTCCAGGTGCCTCAATCCACCCAGATGTGTATTTAAGTTGCCACCTTAAGTTGAACCATTAATTAACAATCTCACATCTGTCATGAATTTCACTCACCCAAACCACGTCTACGAGCATAGCATAGCAATATAAGCAACGCCTGGAAGTAACTCCCAAGGGTTTTAATATAACAGGGTAATAGGTCCTACCTCATCAACTACTTCCCAACCCACATGTTAATGACATCCTAACCATGCAATGTTTGAGGATTGGAACTAATGCATAAAAACTGGGTGATAAAGGGGTATGATCAAAGTGTGAACTTGCCTGCAATGTTGATGACGATGATTCGCACTCATAACTCCTGATAGTTCTACTTGTCACACTTCGGTCAATGTATTGTACGCAAGCAATAGAACCACACATAAGCAATCACTCAAAAGATCGGAAAGAACGAAGAGGACGATTCGGAAAGCACCAAAACTAACCAAATAACTCTTGCAACATAAAATAATTTCTAACCATACCAAAATTATGTGTATTTGGCCTTATCAGAAATTTTAGGTCAAGAGCTTCGATTTGCAAAAAGAATCAACTCAAACGGAGTTATGAAACTCAAGTTATGATCAAATGAAGTTTGAATTCAAATCTGGTCTAATTCAAATTTTAAACTTTCAAAAATATGTTTAAGTTGTATTACTGGATAGAGGGGTTCATAACGAAGAAGTGAGCGTTGGTTTCGTCGGAGTTGGACTAACGAGTAAAAAGTTGTGACCGATTGAAGTACAGGGCCTAATCTGTGAAGAAAATTATCACAAATAGGTCCCTGGCCAAAAATAAAAAGAAAAAGAGAAAATCCTATCGAGCGAACGCTCGCTAACATACCTAACGAACGAAACTTTTCGCTACAGAACCCTAACTAACGAACACTCGCAAAAAAAATAACCTAAAATAATAAACCGGTTAAAACAAAAAAAACGAACAACGAAAAACCGGATCGGGTTAATACCGGTTCGGTCGGCTTGTTGGGGAACGTAGTAATTTCAAAAAAAATCCTACGCACACGCAAGATCATGGTGATGTATAGTAACAAGAGGGGAGAGTGTTGTCTACGTACCCTCGTAGACCGGCAACGGATGCGTTGACACAACGTAGAGGAAGTCGTCGTACGTCTTCCCGATCCGACCGATCCAAGTACCGAACGTACGGCACCTCTGAGTTCTGCACACGTTCAACTCGGTGACGTCCCTCGAGCTCCGATCCAGCCTAGTGTTGAGGGAGAGTTTCATCAGCACGATGGCGTGATGATGGTGATGATGTTCTACCGACGCAGGGCTTCGCCTAAGCACCGCTACGATATGATCGAGGCGGAATATGGTGGAACGGGCACCGCACACGGCTAAGGAACGATCACGAAGATCAACTTGTGTGTCATGGGGTGCCCCCTGCCCCCGTATATAAAGGAGGGAGGGGGAGGTGCGGCTGGCCCCTAGGGGTGCGCCTGGAGGAGTCCTACTCCCACCGGGAGTAGGACTCCCCCCTC
This sequence comes from Triticum aestivum, assembly GCF_018294505.1. Classification (NCBI taxonomy): domain Eukaryota; kingdom Viridiplantae; phylum Streptophyta; class Magnoliopsida; order Poales; family Poaceae; genus Triticum; species Triticum aestivum. The sequence goes on from NC_057806.1 coordinate 452,098,254, forward strand.
TTGCCTTGTTGAAGAAGGAAAGGGGAAGGGGGAAAGAGGAAAGGGGGTGCCGCCCCCCTTCCTTGTCCTATTCGGACTAGGGGGGAGGGGGTGCGCGGCCTGCCCTGCCGGCCCTCCTCTTCTCCCTTAGGGCCCATGTAGGCCCATTAACCCCCCCCTCGGGGGGGGGGGGGTTCCTGTAACCCCCCGATACTCCGATAAAATCCCGATTTCACCCGGAACGATTCCGATATCCAAATATAGGCTTCCAATATATCAATATTTATGTCTCGACCATTTCGAGACTCCTCGTCATGTCCGTGATCACATCTGGGACTCCGAACAACCTTCGGTACATCAAAACACAAAAACCCTAATTACGATCGTCACTGAACTTTAAGCGTGGGGACCCTACGGGTTCGAGAACTATGTAGACATGACCGAGACACGTCTCTGGTCAATAACCAATAGTGGAACCTGGATGCTCATATTGGCTCCTACATATTCTACGAAGATCTTTATCGGTCAGACCGCATAACAACATACGTTGTTCCCTTTGTCATCGGTATGTTACTTGCCCGAGATTTGATCGTCGGCATCTCAATACCTAGTTCAATCTCATTACCGGCAAGTCTCTTTACTCGTTCTGTAATACATCATCCCGCAACTAACTTATTAGTTGCAATGATTGCAAGGCTTGAGTGATGTGTATTACCGAGAGGGCCCAGAGATACCTCTCCGACAATCGGACTGACAAATCCTAATCTCGAAATACGCCAACCCAACAAGTACCTTCGAAGACACCTGTAGAGCACCTTTATAATCACCCAGTTACATTGTGATGTTTGGTGGCACACAAAGTGTTCCTCCGGTAAATGGGAATTGCATAATTTCATAGTCATAGGAACATGTATAAGTCATGAAGAAAGCAATAGCAACAAATTAAACGATCAAGTGCTAAGCTAACGGAATGGGTTAAGTCAATCACATCATTCTCCTAATGATGTGATCCCGTTAATCAAATGAAAACTCTTTGCCTATGGCTAGGAAACATAACCATCTTTGATCAACGAGCTAGTCAAGTAGAGGCATACTAGTGACACTCTGTTTGTCTATGTATTCACACATGTATCATGTTTCTAGTTAATACAATTCTAGCATGAATAATAAACATTTATCATGATATAAGGAAATAAATAATAACTTTATTATTGCCTCTAGGGCATATTCCCTTCACGGCTTTGGCAAGAAAACCGGTCGGCGGCGATGGTTTGGATCGGCGGAGCGGCGTCTCCGGCGAGGGCGGCCAACTCCGGCGACGAGGGGCTCGGGCGGTGGCTTCAAACACTCCTTTATGCTTTGCAGAATAATTCTACATTCTTTCCGATCAACAATATGTCATTCACATATACTTATCAGAAATGTTGGAGTGCTCCCACTCACTTTCTTGTAAATATAGGCTTCACCGCAAGTCTGTATAAAACTATATGCTTTGATCAACTTATCAAAGCGTATATTCCAACTCCGAGATGCTTGCACCAGTCCATAGATGGATCGCTGGAGCTTGCATATTTTGTTAGCACCTTTAGGATTGACAAAACCTTCTGGTTGCATCATATACAACTCTTTCTTTAATAAATCCTTTAAGGAATGCAGTTTTGTTTATCCATTTGCCAGATTTCATAAAATGCGGCAATTTGCTAACATGATTCAGACAGACTTAAGCATCACTATGAGTGAGAAAATCTCATCATAGTCAACACCTTGAACTTTGTCAAAAACCTTTTTCGACAAGTCTAGCTTTGTAGATAGTAACACTACTATCAGCGTCCGTCTTCCTCTTGAAGATCCATTTATTTTCCATGACTTGTCGATCATCGGGCAAGTCAACCAAAGGCCACACTTTGTTCTCATACATGGATCCCATCTCAGATTTCATGGCCTCAAGCCATTTCGCGGAATCTGGGCTCATCATCACTTCCTCATAGTTCATAGGTTCGTCATGGTCAATTAATATGACCTCCAGAACAGGATTACCGTACCACTCTGGTGCGGATCTCACTCCGGTTGACCTACGAGGTTCGGTAGTAACTTGATCTGGAGTTACATGATCATCATCATTAGCTTCCTCACTAATTGGTGTAGGAGTCACAGAAACAGATTTATGTGATGAACTACTTTCCAATAAGGGAGCAGGTACAGTTACCTCATCAAGTTCTACTTTCCTCCCACTCACTTATTTCGAGAGAAACTCCTTCTCTAGAAAAGATCCATTCTCAGCAACAAATATCTTGCCTTCGGATATGTGATAGAAGGTGTACCCAACAATTACTTTTGGGTATCCTATGAAGACGCACTTCACCGACTTGGGTTTGAGCTTATCAAGATGAAACTTCTTCACATAAGCATCGCAACCCCAAACTTTAAGAAACGACAGCTTAGGTTTCTTGCTAAACCACAGTTCATACGGCGTCGTCTCAACGGATTTAGATGGTGCCCTTTTTAATGTGAATGCAGCTGTCTCTAATGCATAACCCCGAAACGATAGTGGTAAATCGGTAAGAGACATCATAGATTGCACTATATCAAATAAAGTATGGTTATGACGTTCGGACACACCATTATGCTGTGGTGTTCCAGGTGGCATGAGTTTGTGAAACTATTCCACATTGTTTTAATTGAAGGCCTAAAATTGTAACTCAAATATTCGCCTCTGCAATCAGATTGTAGAAACTTTATTTTCTTGTTACGATGATTTTCCACTTCACTCTGAAATTATTTGAACTTTTCAAATGTTTCAGACTTATGTTTCATCAAGTAGATATAGCCATATCTGCTCAAATCATCTGTGAAGGTCAGAAAATAACGATACCCGCCACGAGCCTCAACACTCATTGGACTGCATACATCAGTATGTATTATTTCCAACAAGTTTGTTGCTTGCTCCATTGTTCCGGAGAACGGAGTCTTAGTCATCTTGCCCATGAGGCACGGTTCGCAAGCATCAACTGATTCATAATCAAGTGATTCCAAAAGCCCATCAACATGGAGTTTTTTCATGCGCTTTATACCAATATGACCCAAACGGCAGTGCCACAAATAAGTTGCACTATCATTATTAACTTTGCATCTTTTGGCTTCAATATTATAAATATGTGTATCACTACGATCGAGATCCAACGAACCATTTTCATTGGGTGTATGACCATAGAAGGTTTTATTCATGTAAACAGAACAACAATTATTCTCTAACTTAAATGAATAACCGTTTTGCAATAAACATGATCAAATCATATTCATGCTCAACCCAAACACCAAATAACATTTATTTAGGTTTAACACTAATCCCAAAAGTATAGGGAGTGTGCGATGATGATCATATCAATCTTAGAACCACTTCCAACACACATCGTCACTTCACCCTTAACTATTCTTTGTTCATTCTGCAACTCCTATTTCAAGTTACTACTCTTAGCAACTGAACTAGTATCAAATACCGAGGGGTTGCTATAAACACTAGTAAAGTAAACATGAATAACATGTATATCCAATATACTTTTGTTCACCTCGCCATCCTTCTTATCCTCCTAATACTTGGGGCAGTTCCGCTTCTAGTGACCAGTCCCTTTGCAGTAGAAGCACTCAGTCTCAGGCTTAGGTCCAGACTTGGGCTTCTTCGCTTGAGCGGCAACTTGCTTGCCATTGTTCTTGAAGTTCCCCTTCTTCCTTTTGCCCTTTTCTTGAAACTAGTGGTCTTTGTCAACCATCAACACTTGATGCTTTTCTTGATTTCTACCTTCGTCGATTTCAGCATCACGAAGAGCTTGGGAATTACTTTTGTCATCCCTTGCATATTATAGTTCATCACTAAGTTCTAGTAACTCGGTGATAGTGACTAGAGAACTTTGTCAATTACTCTCTTATCTGGAAGATTAACTCCCACTTGATTCAAGCAATTGTAGTACTCAGACAATCTGAGCACATGCTCACTGGTTGAGCTATTCTCCTCCATCTTGTGGGCAAAGTACTGTCAGAGGTCTCATACCTCTCGACACGGGCATGAGTATGAAATACCAATTTCAACTCTTGGAACATCTTATATGCTCCATGGCATTCAAATACGTCTTTGAAGCCCCGATTCTAAGCCGTTAAGCATGGTGCACTAAACTATCAAGTAGTCATCATATTGAGCTAGCCAAACGTTCATAACATCTGCATCTGCTCCTGCAATAGGTCTGTCACCTAGCGGTGCATCAAGGACATAATTCTTCTGTGCAGCAATGAGGATAATCCTCAGATCATGGATCTAATCCGCATCATTGCTACTAAAAATTTTCAACTTAGTTTTCTCCAGGAACATATCAAAAATAAAATAGAGGAGCTAAACGCGAGCTATTGATCTACAACATAGATATGCTAATACTATCAAGACTAAGTTCATGATAAATTAAAGTTCAATTAATCAAATTACTTAAGAACTCCCACTTAGATAGACATCCCTCTAATCATCTAAGTGATCACGTGATCCAAATGAACTAAACCATAACCGATCATCACGTGAAATGGAGTAGTTTTCAATGGTGAACATCACTATGTTGATCATATCTACTATATGATTCACGCTCGACCTTTCGGTCTCAGTGTTCCGAGGCCATATCTGCATATGCTAGGCTCGTCAAGTTTAACCTGAGTATTCTACATGTGCAAAACTGGCTTGCACCCATTGTAGATGGACGTAGAGCTTATCACACCCGATCATCACGTGGTGTCTGGGCATGACAAACTTTGGCAACGGTGCATACTCAGGGAGAACACTTTTATCTTGAAATTTAGTGAGAGATCATCTTATAATGCTACCGTCAATCAAAGCAAGATAAGATGCATAAAAGATAAACATCACATGCAATCAATATAAGTGATATGATATGGCCATCATCATCTTGTACTTGTGATCTCCATCTCCGAAGTACCGTCATGATCACTATCGTCACCGGCGTGACACCTTGATCTCCATCGTAGCATCGTTGTCGTCTCGCCAATCTTATGCTTCCACGACTATCGCTACCGCTTAGTGATAAAGTAAAGCATTACAGCGTGATTGCATTGCATACAATAAAGCGACAACCATATGGCTCCTGCTAGTTGCCGATAACTCGGTTACAAAACATGATCATCTCATACAATAAAATTTAGCATCATGTCTTGACCATATCACATCACAACATGCCCTGCAAAAACAAGTTAGACGTCCTCTACTTTGTTGTTGCAAGTTTTATGTGGCTGCTACAGACTTAGCAAGAACCGGTCTTACCTACGCATCAAAACCACAACGATAGTTTGTCAAGTTGGTGTTGTTTTAACCTTCTCAAGGACCGGGCGTAGCCACATTCGGTTCAACTAAAGTTGGAGAAACCGACACCCGCCAGCTACCTGTGTGCAAATCACGTCGGTAGAACCAGTCTCGCATAAGCGTACGCGTAATGTCGGTCCGGGCCGCTTCATCCAACAATACCGCCGAACCAAAGCATGACATGCTGGTAAGCATTATGACTTATATCGCCCACAACTCACTTGTGTTCTACTCATGCATATAACATAAACGCATAAAACCTGGCTCGGATGCCATTGTTGGGGAACGTAGTAATTTCAAAAAAAATTCCTACGCACACGCAAGATCATGGTGATGTATAGCAACGAGAGGGGAGAGTGTTGTCTACGTTCCCTCGTAGACCAGAAACGGAAGCGTTGACACAACGTAGAGGAAGTAGTCTTACGTCTTTCCGATCCGACCGATCCAAGTACCGAACGTACGGCACGTCCGAGTTCTACACACGTTCAACTAGGTGATGTCCCTCGATCTCCGATCCAGCCGAGTGTTGAGGGAGAGTTTCGTCAGCACGACGGCGTGATGATGGTGATGATGTTCTACCGACGTAGGGCTTCGCCTAAGCACCGCTACGGTATGACCGAGGTGGAATATGGTGGAAGGGGGCACCGCACATGACTAAGGAACAATCACGAAGATCAACTTGTGTGTCATGGGGTGCCCCCCTGCCCCTGTATATAAAGGAGGGAGGGGGAGGTGCGGCCGGCCCCTAGGGGTGCGCCTCGAGGAGTCCTACTCCCACCGGGAGTAGGACTCCCCCCTCTTGCCTTGTTGGAGAAGGAAAGGGGAAGGGGGAAAGAGGAAAGGGGGGCACCGCTCCCCCCTTCCTTGTCCTATTCGGACTAGGGGGGAGGGGGAGGGGGCGCGCGGCCTGCCCTGGCCGGCCCTCCTCTTCTCCCTTAGGGCCCATGTAGGCCCATTAACCCCGGGGGGCGGTTCCGGTAACCCCCCAGTACTCCGGTAAAATCCCGATTTCACCCGGAACGATTCCGATATCCAAATATAGGCTTCCAATATATCAATCTTTATGTCTCGACGATTTCGAGACTCCTCGTCATGTCCGTAATCACATCCGAGACTCCGAACAACCATCGGTACACCAAAACACAAACACCCTAATTACAATCATCACTGAACTTTAAGTGTGCGGACCCTACGGGTTCGAGAACTATGTAGACATGACCAAGACACGTCTCTGGTCAATAACCAATAGCGGAACCTGGATGCTCATATTGGCTCCTACATATTCTACGAAGATCTTTATTGGTCAGACCGCATAACAACATATGTTGTTCCCTTTGTCATCGGTATGTTACTTGCCCGAGATTCGATCGTCGGTATCTCAATACCTAGTTCAATCTCGTTACCGGCAAGTCTCTTTACTCGTTCCGTAATACATCATCCCGCAACTAACTTATTAGTTGCAATGCTTGCAAGGCTTGAGTGATGTGTATTACTGAGAGGGCCCAGAGATACCTCTCCGACAATCGGAGTGACAAATCCTAATCTCGAAATACGCCAACCCAACAAGTACCTTCGAAGACACCTGTAGAGCACCTTTATAATCAAACAAGAGTTGCATAATCTCATAGTCATAGGAACATGTATAAGTCATGAAGAAAGCAATAGCAACAAACTAAACGATCAAGTGCTAAGCTAACGGAATGGGTCAAGTCAATCACATCATTCTCCTAATGATGTGACCCCGTTAATCAAATGACAACTCTTTGTCTATGGCTAGGAAACATAACCATCTTTGATCAACAACCTAGTCAAGTAGATGCATACTAGTGACACTCTGTTTGTCTATGTATTCACACATGTATCATGTTTCCGGTTAATACAATTTAGCATGAATAATAAACATTTATCATGACATAAGGAAATAAGTAATAACTTTATTATTACCTCTAGGGCATATTATCTTCACGGCTTTGGCGAGAAAACCGGTCGGCGGCGATGGTTTGGATCGGTGGAGCGGCGTCTCCGGCGAGGGCGGCCAACTCCGGCGACGAGGGGCTCGGGCGGTGGCTTCAACGGCGAGTGGAGGCGGCGGCACGGCGCCGGCGAGGAGCGGCACGGCGCCAGCGAGGAGCGGCATGGGGCAGCGGCGTTCGACGGCGGTTGTTGAGGCTGCGGGAGGCGGCGTGTAGCGGCGAGGCGTCGGCGTAGATCCGGAGGGATGCGGCAGGGCGCGGCGAACGAGGGGAGAGAGATGGGGCCGGGGTCGAGGGTTTATATAGGGGGGTTGCCTTGGGCGAGGGGCAATGCGAGGGAGGCGTCCGGGTTGACCATGGCGTCGGCCGGCGAGCGTGCGCGTGCGGGACTCCGGCGAGAGGTCGGAGACGAACCCGACAGGTGGGTCCCACCTGTCGGTGGCTGAGTGAGGCGGCGGTCGATCGTAGGCGCGAGCGGGCGAGCAGAGTAGAGCGGCTTCGGGCGCGGCTGGGCACTGGGCCGCAGCCTGGCCTGGGAGCTAGGCCGGCCCAGTCGGCGGGAGAAAAGAAGTTTTTAAAAAAAACATTTTTTCCAAACATTCAAAAACAAAATAAATAAACATATTATATAGGCATATAATATATCAAAATTATCAGAAAAAGATTTCCTACAACCTGAACATTTTCATAATGCCAAATAAAATCCATGAAAATCTAAATAAAGCAAAGAGTGCTACTTCTCTATTAAAATACAATAAAAATCATTTTATAAATACCAAAATGATTTCAAATTTATTTCTCTCCAATTTTCTATTTTAGGGAATCATGTTACCCTAATTTCCATATATTTTATTTTTGGAGAAAAATAATTTGAATAAAATCCAAATAACTCCAAATTGAACATAATTTCCAAAAGGAATTTGAATTGATCCTTTTAAACTCCCAACTCATATTTCATATAATTTGAAGAAGTCATTTTATCTTCTCTCGTGAAAATCATTGAGTTGCATAAAGTTTCAGAATTGGAAATATTTTCAAATGAAATTCAAATATTTTCAACACCCCTTTTCATTTAAATAAATGGAAGAAGTCATGTCATCTTCTCTGCAGGGTTTTGTGTTTGAAAAGAATTTGAATTCATGGAGACCACAAATGCAAAAATGAAAGTTTGGGAAAGTCCTTTTATTCCCCCTCATTTAACTTTCAAAAAGTTTCGAATTGCACTCACTTTCAGTCACTCAATCAAACAATCAATCAAATCTATCAATTATTATAACATTCCAAAATTTAGAATTTTAGGATGTTACAGATAAGGGGTTTTCAATCCCTACATGGTCACTTACGAGAGTGAGATCTGATAGATATGATAATATAATATTTTTGGTATTTTTATGATAAAGATGCAAAGTAAAATAAAAGGCAATGAAAAATAACTAAGTGTTGGAAGATTAATATGATGGAAGATAGACCCGGGGGCCATAGGTTTCACTAGTGGCTACTCTCAAGAGCATAAGTATTATTACGGTGGGTGAACAAATTATTGTTGAGCAATTGATAGAATTGAGCATAGTTATGAGAATATCTAGGTATGATCATGTATATATGTTGGGGAACGTTGCAGAAAATTAAAATTTTTCCTACGGTTTCACCAAGATCCATCTATGAGTTCATCTAAGCAACGAGTCTAGGGAGAGAGTTTTCATCTACATACCACTTGTAGATCGCGTGCGGAAGCTTGCAAGGTGATGATGTAGTCGTACTCGACGTGATTCAAATCACCGATGACCTGCGCCGAACGGACGGCACCTCCGCGTTCAACACACGTACGGAAACAGCCACGTCTCCTCCTTCTTGATCCAGCAAGGAAGGGAGGAGAGGTTGAGGGAGATGGCACCAGCAGCAGCACGACGGCGTGGTGTTGGTGGAGCTGCAGTACTCCGGCAGAGCTTCGCTAAGCGCTATGGAGTTGGAGGAGGTGTTGGGGAGGGAGAAGGAGGCAACCAAAGGCCAGGGCACAAGGTATGAAGTCCCTCCTCTCCCCCCACTATATATAGGGGTGCCAAGGGGGGTGGCCGGCCCTAGGAGATCAAATCTCCTAGGGGGTGCGGCGGCCAAGGGGGATTCCCTCCCCCCCAAGGCACCTAGGAGGTGCCTTCCACTAGTAGGACTCCTCCCCCTTGGAAACCCTAGGCGCATGGGCCTTGTGGGGCTGGTGCCCTTGGCCCATGTAGGCCAAGGCGCACCCCCACAGCCCATGTGGCCCCCGGGGATGGGTGGCCCCACCCGGTGGGCCCCCGGGACCCCTCCGGTGGTCCCGGTACAATACCGATAACCCCGAAACTTGTCCCGATGCCCGAAACAGGACTTCCCATATATAAATCTTTACCTCCGGACCATTCCGGAACTCCTCGTGACGTCCGGGATCTCATCCGGGACTCCGAACAACATTCGGGTTACTGCATATACATATCCCTACAACCCTAGCGTGACTGAACCTTAAGTGTGTAGACCCTACGGGTTCGGGAGACATGTAGACATGACCGAGACTCTCTTAGTCAATAACCATCAGCGGGATCTGGATACCCATGATGGCTCCCACATGCTCCTCGATGTTGTCATCGGATGAACCACTATGTCGAGGATTCGATCAAACCCTGTATACAATTCCCTTTGCCAATCGGTACGTTACTTGCCCGAGACTTGATCGTCGGTATCCCAATACCTTGTTCAGTCTCATTACCGGCAAGTCACTTTACTCGTACCGTAATGCATGATCCCGTGTCCAACACCTTGGTCACATTGAGCTCATTATGATGATGCATTACCGAGTGGGCCCAGAGATACCTCTCCGTCATACGGAGTGACAAATCCCAGTCTCGATCCGTGTCAACCCAACAGCTACTTTCGGAGATACCTGTAATGCACCTTTATAGTCACCCAGTTACGTTGTGACGTTTGGCACACCCAAGGCATTCTTACGGTATCCGGGAGTTACACGATCTCATGGTCGAAGGAAGAGATACTTGACACTTGCAAAGCTCTAGCAAAACGAACTACACGATCTTTTATGCTATGCTTAGGATTGGGTCTTGTCCATCACATCATTCTCCTAATGATGTGATCCCGTTATCAATGACATCCAATGTCCATAGTCAGGAAACCATGACTATCTGTTGATCACAACGAGCTGGTCAACTAGAGGCTTACCAGGGACATAGTGTGGTCTAAGTATTCACACGTGTATTACGATTTCCGGATAATACAGTTATAGCATGAATACAAGACAATTATCATGAACAATGAAATATAATAATACTTTTATTATTGCCTCTAGGGCATATTTCCAACAGTCTCCCACTTGCACTAGAGTCACTAATCTAGTTACATTGTGATGAATCGAACACCCATAGAGTTCTGGTGTTGATCATGTTTTGCACGCGAGAGAGGTTTAGTCAGCGGATCTGCGACATTCAGATCCGTGTGTACTTTGCAAATCTCTATGTCTCCATCTTGAACATTTTCACGGATGGAGTTGAAACGACGCTTGATGTGCCTGGTCTTCTTGTGAAACCTGGGCTCCTTTGCGAGGGCAATAGCTCCAGTGTTGTCACAGAAGAGTTTGATCGGCCCCGACGCATTGGGTATGACTCCTAGGTCGGTGATGAACTCCTTCACCCAAATCGCTTCATGTGCTGCCTCCGAGGCTGCCATGTACTCCGCTTCACACGTAGATCCCGCCACGACGCTCTGCTTGCAGCTGCACCAGCTTACTGCTCCACCATTCAACATATACACGTATCCGGTTTGTGACTTAGAGTCATCCGGATCTGAGTCAAAGCTAGCGTCGACGTAACCCTTTACGACGAGCTCTTCGTCTCCTCCATAAACGAGAAACATGTCCTTTGTCCTTTTCAGGTACTTCAGGATATTCTTGACCGCTGTCCAGTGTTCCTTGCCGGGATTACTTTGGTATCTTGCTACCAAACTTACGGCAAGGTTTACATCGGGTCTGGTACACAGCATGGCATACATAATAGATCCTATGGCTGAAGCATAGGGGATGACACTCATCTCTTCTTTATCTTTTGCCGTGGTCGGTGACTGAGCTGAGCTCAGTCTCATACCTTGTAACATAGGCAAGAACCCCTTCTTGGACTGATCCATTCTGAATCTCTTCAAAATCTTATCAAGGTATGTACTTTGTGAAAGACCTATGAGGCGTCTCGATCTATCTCTATAGATCTTGATGCCTAATATATAAGCAGCTTCTCCAAGGTCCTTCATTGAAAAACACTTATTCAAGTAGGCCTTAATGCTGTCCAGAAATTCTATATTATTTCCCATCAGGAGTATGTCATCTACATATAATATGAGAAATGCTACAGAGCTCCCACTCACTTTCTTGTAAACGCAGGCTTCTCCATAAGTCTGCATAAACCCAAACGCTTTGATCATCTCATCAAAGCGAATGTTCCAACTCCGAGATGCTTGCACCAGTCCATAAATGGATCGCTGGAGCTTGCATACTTTGTTAGCGTTCTGAGGATCGACAAAACCTTCCGGCTGCATCATATACAGTTCTTCCTTAAGATGCCCGTTAAGGAATGCTGTTTTGACGTCCATCTGCCATATCTCATAATCATAGTATGCGGCAATTGCTAACATGATTCGGACGGACTTTAGCTTCGCTACGGGAGAGAATGTCTCGTCGTAGTCAATCCCTTGAACCTGTCGATAACCCTTAGCGACAAGTCGAGCTTTATAGATGGTAACATTACCATCCGCGTCCGTCTTCTTCTTAAAGATCCATTTGTTTTCTATCGCTCGCCGATCATCGGGCAAGTCTGTCAAAGTCCATACTTTGTTTTCATACATGGATTCTATCTCGGATTTCATGGCTTCAAGCCATTTGTTGGAATCCGGGCCCGTCATTGCTTCTTCATAGTTCGAAGGTTCATTGTTGTCTAACAACATGATTTCCAGGACAGGGTTGCCGTACCACTCTGGTGCGGAACGTGTCCTTGTGGACCTACGAAGTTCAGCAGTAACTTGATCCGAAGTACCTTGATCATTATCATGGTTTTCCTCTTCAGTTGGTGTGGGCATCACAGGAATGGTTTCCTGTGCTGCGTCACTATCCCGCTCAAGAGGTAGTACTTCATCGAGTTCTACTTTCCTCCCACTTACTTCTTTCGAGAGAAACTCTTTCTCCAGAAAGCATCCGTTCTTGGCAACAAAGATCTTGCCTTCGGATCTTAAGTAGAAGGTATACCCTATAGTTTCCTTAGGGTATCCTATGAATACGCATTTTTCCGACTTGGGTTCGAGCTTTTCAGGTTGAAGTTTCTTGACATAAGCTTCGCATCCCCAAACTTTTAGAAACGACAGCTTAGGTTTCTTTCCAAACCATAATTCATACGGTGTCGTCTCAACGGATTTAGACGGTGCCCTATTTAAAGTGAATGTAGCTGTCTCTAGAGCGTATCCCCAAAATGATAGCGGTAAATCGGTAAGAGACATCATAGACCGCACCATATCCAATAGAGTGCGATTACGACGTTCGGACACACCGTTTCGCTGAGGTGTTCCAGGCGGCGTGAGCTGTGAAACGATTCCACATTTCTTTAAGTGTGTACCAAATTCGTGACTTAAGTATTCTCCTCCACGATCTGATCGTAAGAATTTTATCTTTCGGTCACGTTGATTCTCCACCTCATTCTGAAATTCCTTGAACTTTTCAAAGGTCTCAGACTTGTGTTTCATTAAGTAGACATACCCATATCTACTCAAGTCATCTGTGAGAGTGAGAACATAACGATATCCTCCGCGAGCCTCAACGCTCATTGGACCGCACACATCGGTATGTATGATTTCCAACAAGTTGGTTGCTCGCTCCATTGTTCCGGAGAACGGAGTCTTGGTCATTTTACCTAAGAGGCATGGTTCGCACGTGTCAAATGATTCATAATCAAGAGACTCTAAAAGTCCATCAGCATGGAGCTTCTTCATGCGCTTGACACCAATGTGACCAAGGCGGCAGTGCCACAAGTATGTGGGACTATCGTTATCAACTTTAAATCTTTTGGCATCTACACTATGAACATGTGTAATATTACGCTCGAGATTCATTAAGAATAAACCATTGACCATCGGAGCATGACCATAAAACATATCTCTCATATAAATCGAACAACCATTATTCTCAGACTTAAATGAGTAGCCATCTCGTATTAAACGAGATCCAGATACAATGTTCATGCTCAAACTTGGCACTAAATAACAATTATTGAGGTTCAAAACTAATCCCGTAGGTAAATGTAGAGGCAGCGTGCCGACGGCGATCACATCGACTTTGGAACCATTCCCGACGCGCATCGTCACCTCGTCCTTTGCCAGTCTCCGTTTATTCCGCAGCTCCTGCTGTGAGTTACAAATATGAGCAACGGCACCGGTATCAAATACCCAGGAGTTACTACGATTACTGGTAAGGTACACATCAATCACATGTATATCAAATATACCTTTGGTGTTGCCGGCCTTCTTATCCGCTAAGTATTTGGGGCAGTTCCGCTTCCAGTGACCCTTCCCCTTGCAATAAAAGCACTCAGTCTCAGGCTTGGGTCCATTCTTTGACTTCTTCCCGGTAACTGGCTTACCAGGCGCGGCAACATCTTTGCCGTCCTTCTTGAAGTTCTTCTTACCCTTGCCCTTCTTGAACTTAGTGGTCTTATTTACCATCAACACTTGATGTTCTTTCTTGATTTCAGCCTCTGCTGACTTCAGCATCGAGAACAATTCAGGAATGGTCTTTTCCATTCCTTGCATGTTGTAGTTCATCACAAAGCTTTTGTAGCTTGGTGGGAGCGACTGGAGGATTCTGTCAATGACCGCCTCATCTGGGAGGTTAATGTTTAGCTGGGTCATACGGTTGTGCAACCCAGACATCTTCAGGATGTGCTCACTGACAGAACTGTTTTCCTCCATCTTACAACTGTAGAACTTGTCGGAGACATCATATCTCTCGACCCGGGCATGAGCTTGAAAAACTAGTTTCAGCTCTTCGAACATCTCATATGCTCCGTGATGCTCAAAACGCTTTTGGAGCCCCGGTTCTAAGCTGTAAAGCATGCCGCACTGAACGAGGGAGTAATCATCAGCGCGAGTTTGCCAAGCATTCATAATGTCTTGGTTCTCTGGGACGGGAGCGTCACCTAGCGGTCCTTCTAGGACATATTGTTTCCTGGCAGCTATGAGGATGATCCTCAGGTTCCGGACCCAGTCCGTATAGTTGCTGCCATCATCTTTCAGCTTGGTTTTCTCTAGGAACGCGTTGAAGTTCATGTTGACATTAGCGTTGGCCATTGATCTACAAGACATATTTGCAAAGGTTTTAGACTATGTTCATGATAATAAAGTTCTAATCAAATTATGAACTCCCACTTAGATTAGACATCCCTTTAGTCATCTAAGTGTTACACGATCCGAGTCGACCAGCCCGTGTCCGATCATCACGTGAGACGGACTAGTCATCGTCGGTGAACATTTTCATGTTGATCGTATCTTCCATACGACTCGTGTTCGACCTTTCGGTCTCCGTGTTCCGAGGCCATGTCTGTACATGCTAGGCTCGTCAAGTTAACCCTAAGTGTTTTCGCTGTGTAAAACTGTCTTACACCCGTTGTATGTGAACGTAAGAATCCATCACACCCGATCATCACGTGGTGCTTAGAAACGACGAACTGTAGCAACGGTGCACAGTTAGGGGAGAACACTTCTTGAAATTTTATAAGGGATCATCTTATTTACTACCGTCGTCCTAAGTAAACAAGATGCATAATACATAATAAACATCACATGCAATTATATTTGTGACATGATATGGCCAATATCATATAGCTCCATTGATCTTCATCTTAAAGGCTCCATGATCATCTCGTCACCGGCTTGATACCATGATCTCCATCATCATGATCTCCATCATCGTGTCTTCATGAAGTTGTCACGCCAACGACTACTTCTACTTCTATGACTAACGTTTAGCAATAAAGTAAAGTAGTTTACATGACGTAATTCAATGACACGCAGGTCATACAAAAAATAATGACAACTCCTATGGCTCCTGCCGGTTGTCATACTCATCGACATGCAAGTCGTGAATCCTATTACAAAGAACATGATCTCATACATCACAATTCATCATTCATCACAACTTCTGGCCATATCACATCACATGATCAATCGCTGCAAAAACAAGTTAGACGTCTTCTAATTGTTGTTGCATCTTTTACGTGGCTGCAATTGGGTTCTAGCAAGAACGTTTTCTTACCTACGAATCACCACAACGTGATTTTGTCAACTTCTATTTACCCTTCATAAGGGCCCTGTTCATCGATTCCGCTCCAACTAAAGTGGGAGAGACAGACACCCGCCAGCCACCTTATGCAACTAGTGCATGTCAGTCGGTGGAACCGGTCTCACGTAAGCGTACGTGTAAGGTTGGTCCGGGCCGCTTCATCCCACAATACCGTTGAGCAAGAAAAGACTAGTAGAGGCAAGTAAGATGACAAAATCCACGCCCACAACAAAGTTGTGTTCTACTCGTGCAAAGAGAACTACGCATAGACCTAGCTCATGATGCCACTGTTGGGGAACGTTGCAGAAAATTAAAATTTTTCCTACGGTTTCACCAAGATCCATCTATGAGTTCATCTAAGCAACGAGTCTAGGGAGAGAGTTTTCATCTACATACCACTTGTAGATCGCGTGCGGAAGCTTGCAAGGTGATGATGTAGTCATACTCGACGTGATTCAAATCACCGATGACCTGCGCCGAACGGACGGCACCTCCGCGTTCAACACACGTACGGAAACAGCCACGTCTCCTCCTTCTTGATCCAGCAAGGAAGGGAGGAGAGGTTGAGGGAGATGGCACCAGCAGCAGCACGACGGCGTGGTGTTGGTGGAGCTGCAGTACTCCGGCAGAGCTTCGCTAAGCGCTATGGAGTTGGAGGAGGTGTTGGGGAGGGAGAAGGAGGCAACCAAAGGCCAGGGCACAAGGTATGAAGTCCCTCCTCTCCCCCCACTATATATAGGGGTGCCAAGGGGGGTGGCCGGCCCTAGGAGATCAAATCTCCTAGGGGGTGCGGCGGCCAAGGGGGGATTCCCTCCCCCCCAAGGCACCTAGGAGGTGCCTTCCACTAGTAGGACTCCTCCCCCTTGGAAACCCTAGGCGCATGGGCCTTGTGGGGCTGGTGCCCTTGGCCCATGTAGGCCAAGGCGCACCCCCACAGCCCATGTGGCCCCCGGGGATGGGTGGCCCCACCCGGTGGGCCCCCGGGACCCCTCCGGTGGTCCCGGTACAATACCGATAACCCCGAAACTTGTCCCGATGCCCGAAACAGGACTTCCCATATATAAATCTTTACCTCCGGACCATTCCGGAACTCCTCGTGACGTCCGGGATCTCATCCGGGACTCCGAACAACATTCGGGTTACTGCATATACATATCCCTACAACCCTAGCGTGACTGAACCTTAAGTGTGTAGACCCTACGGGTTCGGGAGACATGTAGACATGACCGAGACTCTCTTAGTCAATAACCATCAGCGGGATCTGGATACCCATGATGGCTCCCACATGCTCCTCGATGTTGTCATCGGATGAACCACTATGTCGAGGATTCGATCAAACCCTGTATACAATTCCCTTTGCCAATCGGTACGTTACTTGCCCGAGACTTGATCGTCGGTATCCCAATACCTTGTTCAGTCTCGTTACCGGCAAGTCACTTTACTCGTACCGTAATGCATGATCCCGTGTCCAACACCTTGGTCACATTGAGCTCATTATGATGATGCATTACCGAGTGGGCCCAGAGATACCTCTCCGTCATACGGAGTGACAAATCCCAGTCTCGATCCGTGTCAACCCAACAGCTACTTTCGGAGATACCTGTAATGCACCTTTATAGTCACCCAGTTACGTTGTGACGTTTGGCACACCCAAGGCATTCTTACGGTATCCGGGAGTTACACGATCTCATGGTCGAAGGAAGAGATACTTGACACTTGCAAAGCTCTAGCAAAACGAACTACACGATCTTTTATGCTATGCTTAGGATTGGGTCTTGTCCATCACATCATTCTCCTAATGATGTGATCCCGTTATCAATGACATCCAATGTCCATAGTCAGGAAACCATGACTATCTGTTGATCACAACGGGCTGGTCAACTAGAGGCTTACCAGGGACATAGTGTGGTCTAAGTATTCACACGTGTATTACGATTTCCGGATAATACAGTTATAGCATGAATACAAGACAATTATCATGAACAATGAAATATAATAATACTTTTATTATTGCCTCTAGGGCATATTTCCAACAATATAGGCATCACGTCCGAGACAAGTAGACCGACTCTTGCCTGCATCTACAACTATTACTCCACACATCGACCGCTATCCAACATGCATCTAGAGTATTAAGTTCATAAGAACAGAGTAACGCTTTAAGCAAGATGGCATGATGTAGAGGGATAAATTCATGCAATATGCTAAAAAAACATCTTGTTATCCTCGATGGCAACAATACAATACGTGCCTTGCCGCCCCTACTGTCACTGGGAAAGGACACTGCAAGATTGAACCCAAAGCTAAGCACTTCTCTCATTGCAAGAAAGATCAATCTAGTAGGCCAAACCAAACTGATAACTCGAAGAGACTTGCAAAGATAACCAATCATACATAAAAGAATTCAGAGAAGATTCAAATATTGTTCATAGATAAACTTGATCATAAACCCACAGTTCATCGGTCTCAACAAACACACCGCAAAAGAAGATTACATCGAATAGATCTCCACAAGAGAGGAGGAGAACTTTGTATTGAGATCCAAAAGGAGAGAAGAAGCCATCTAGCTAATAACTATGGACCCGAAGGTCTGAGGTAAACTACTCACACTTCATCGGAAGGGCTATGGTGTTGATGTAGAAGCCCTCCGTGATCGATGCCCCCTCCGGCGGAGCTCCGGAACAGGCCCCAAGATGGGATCTCGTGGATACAGAAAGTTACGGCGGTGGAATTAGGGTTTTGGCTCCGTATCTGATCGTTTGGGGGTACGTAGGTATATATAGGAGGAAGGAGTACATCGGTGGAGCAACAGGGGGCCCACGAGGGTGGAGGGCGCGCCTGGGGGGTAGGTGTGCCCCCTACCTCGTGGCTTCCCTTTTGGTTGCTTGACGTAGGGTCCAAGTCTCCTGGATCATGTTCGTTCCGAAAATCATGTCCCGAAGGTTTCATTCCGTTTGGACTCCGTTTGATATTCTTTTTGTGCGAAACTCTGAAATAGGCAAAAAAACAGCAATTCTGGGTTGGGCCTCCGGTTAATAGGTTAGTCCCAAAAATAATATAAAAGTGAATAATAAAGCCCAATAATGTCCAAAACAGAAGATAATATAGCATGGAGCAATCAAAAATTATAGATATGTTGGAGACGTATCATCGTGCAGTGTGTTTTGAGATGTTTTGCTACTTGTATTGGTACTGTTTTAAATAAATGTTGAATTGAAGCTATTGTATTGCTCTCTTTTCCCATTAAGTAGTGAAAAAAATGGTACCAACCCAGACATGATGCTTGTTGCTTTGTTACAACAAACTCTGCATCACCCCCTTTATAAGTAGATGGAATCACATGGTGTTAGGGATCGACGGGAGTACCATTTCTGTTAGGGATCGGCTGGAGTACATGTTTAAGAAATGTATTGTTCAGATAATGTCTCTGTTATTATATATCAGTTACAGTGTTTTAGAAATGGTACTATCCTGCTTTGTAGTTCTTTCTACATGTTTAACCAAGGTATTGTTAAGATAATGTCTCTGTTAAAATGAATCAGTCGCATTGTTTTAGGAATGATACTTTTTTGCTTTATCGTTCTTTATACATGTTGAAACAAGGCATTGTTAAGATAATATCTCAGTTAATATGAATGAATCGCACTGATTGAGAATTGCTACTCTCCTGCTTTGTTTCCCATTAAGATAAGGTAGATCAGTAGATGTTTTTCTTCTGCGAGTACAAGCCATGAACCGTTATTTCTCAGTAATTGTTTCCCTTATACCTATTGTTGCTTCCAGGGATATCAAAATAAAAGCTCGGTTTTATTCCGACTTTGATTTTAGTTGAACTGCATAAAAGGAGCCAATGTGTCTAAGGCAAACTGCTGAATTAGTGGGTCCAGTTGGTCTTACCACTTTGCAGAAAGAGGCAGTCACTATTTGCGCTATTACACAAGGAATGATCGAGAAGCTTTACAGAGTATTAGTAGACACTGGTGACATGACTAGTCTGTAGAGAGCATAGGAAACTCTACAACACATGGAGTGAAGTGGGCAAAAAGTGCCCAAACAAGTACAGGAAGCCAGAACAGGACTCCAAATCTGTCAATGTCATTCTAAGCAACAATGATGGGGCTTCTGGGTATGGTAATCTATTTACCATACTTTCAGTTTGTTAGTCCACCGATTGGTGGGTTGACACTGGGGCCAATATTCATGTGTGTGCTGCTATGTCTTTGTTTTCTTGCAGCATACAAATACGATATCTACAGGGATGCTCGGCTTTATTTTAGTGGAATTGCACAAAATGTCCGGATGGTTTGTGTCCTCCATAATACTTCATCATGCATAATACATCGAATGGTTCTCTAATCATTCATCGTAACCTTGAGCCACCGGACTATATGTTTGAATGGTGTTGCCAGCGTCGGCTATTAAGAAGGGTAAGAAGAAAGGCAGAAAGAGAGATGGCTGCTTTACTTGTGGTTCAGAGGAACACTGGGCAAACAAGTGCCCAAGCAAGTACCAAGAAGCCAGGACATGACTCCAAGTCTGTCAATGTCACTCTAAGAAACAATGATGGGGCATCTGGGTATGGTAATCTGTTTACCGTACTTTCAGTTTGTTAATCCACCGATTGGCGGGTTGACACTGGGGCCATTATTCATGTGTGTGCTAATGTGTCTTTGTTTTTTGGCAGCATATAAATACGAAATCCACAGGGATGCTCAGCTTGATTTTAGTGGAACTGCACAAAATGTTCAGATGGTTCGTGTCCTCCATAATACTTCATCATGCACAATACATCGAATGGTTCTCTAATCATTCGTCGTCACCTTGAGCCACCAGACTATCAGATGACAAACTGATGACAAACCCTTCCCGTTCCACAATCATAGGCATTACATATTTTGAATGGGAAAAGCTTGTCAAAGTTGACATTAGTTTAATATATTGGAATTGGAAAACCTTGTCAATTTTTGCTCATTGATGTTAGCCAGAAGACACGCGTTTGATATTTTTTAGTGGGACGCCCTTTGCTGTGAGCAACATTGATCGTTTTTCCTATTCCTGTCTTCAGTTCAGAAGTAAATATTTACTCTGCTGAGATGCATAGTCACATGAATGTTGACTTATCTAAGATATTTTAAGAGTTTGTTCTGAATATTGTCTATGTAATGCCATGCCTTGTGTTTGATTGCAAAGTTGAGCTTGGAATGTTGTGGCATGCGGCATCACGAGCTGTTCACCGTGCTTCCTGAGAATAATGCTTCGTATTGTTTTGCATGTCGATCTAATGCCAGTGATTTTCTTGTTAAGAAGATCATCCTCTTCTGTTGTTTCCATGCTTAAGAAGTTCATCGTCTTATGTTTCATTCATAGCCTATACGACAAGTCGGGTAGGTTAGATGTGAAACCATATGATCTTCCGACCAACTCATCATCTTAGGCCGTGATTGGATCGTTGTTTTCCAACCAAAACCGCTTGTAAAACTGACACTTGTAAATAAAAGTAGATGGTCTCAGGCGAAGCGCTTGGTTGGTCGATTTCGACTAGTAAAATATACACTAGTCTCTCAAATTACACACATAACCCATCGGTTTCACTTACAGGCATCGGGCCCTCGGTTTCATTACGCCTGTATTTTATGTGTTGTTTTCGATGACGAGTAAATTACACTTGTATCTTAATACATGTGTGAAATAAACAAGAGCTCCCAAGCGCGGCCTTACCGTTTCATGTCGTCTCAGTCTCTCGAAGGTGCTCATAGGTGTCCGATGATCCTGGCCTCCTGAATGAGCAGTGGGCGTTGTATTAGACCATTCGAAGGCCCCGCGAGGCCCTCTCCGTCGTCCTTCAAGTTGTTGCGCTCGCTGTGGCGTCGAGCATTGTTAACATGGTCAATGAACATGAGGATTCAAGAGATGACTTTATTTTGACTGGATGACAGTAGGGACCCACTAGGGCCATAGCCGTACGTACGCAAGTGCCTCCTTATGATGTATAACTATATTTTTTTCCTCCTGGTTTCCTGACATCACGGTCCCACACCATTGTCAACCTATGTAGTCAATATAAACAAGAGAATTGCACAAGGTGCAACTCGAGCAGTATTTGTGTTTTTGAGGCGTGAGCACTGCAGAGTTTTTCTTGGCAATGTTTTTGTTGTTGTTCAGAGGGGAGCAGGGTATTAACTGGGCGGGCTGTGGCCTGTCTAGCACAGGACAGACATCCAGCCCGGATATTAATTTTTTCAAGATGAAAATTGCTAGCCCAGCTATACGTTTTTTGAGGAATACCCAGGCAAGGTCAACTTACTATTCTCCGCCCCGCTGGGCTCCAAATCTTTCCTAGGAGGGATGCATTAGGCTTAAGAGGAAAATAGGCTTTAAAAATAATAAATGGGATGTAATTATAAAAACTGGGCAGTAACTATAAAAAATGCACCAAACACGAAATTAGTTTACAAAATATTATTTATGGATTTTGAAAATCTTAATTTTTAATTGTTGCACGCGCAATTTTTCGTTGGATTTTTACGTAATACAAATTTATATTTAATCTGACTAGAAATTTCGGGATAAAAATATTTCGACCCCATCAAAATGTGGGAAATTTTTATTGAATTCTGTCTTGCACTGTTGGTTTTTTTTTGAATAAATCTTGAACGGTTGGTTGAAATTATTAATCGTTGTCCTAGCTAGAAAATGGGTTGTACTTTTAACAAACTGTAAATGGGTTGTAGTAAATTCCATTAGAATTCAAAAATGGGTTGTACGTTCTTACAAATCGCAAATGGGCTATAATTTCTCTGCCACACACTTGTGGGCCTACTAAGTTGACACGTCCCTAAAAAAAGAAGTTGACGCGTATGCAAGGCTTTGTCAACTTATTATAGTCAACACATGGTTCTAGCAGTAGTGGCCGTTGGATGTCTATCCAACGGATGTCGTGCTTCTTCTTCAATCTCTGATATTCTAGCTTCGGCCGCCAAAAAATGATTCCTCCCCCTGACATCTGGGGCGCACCGTTTCGGAGGCTGACCTGTGGGCCTACTAAGTTCATGCGTACCGAGGGTTTGTCAACTTAGTCAATATAAACGATTCTAGCTGCAGTGACCGTACGATGTCCATCCAACGGCCATAGTGCTTCTTCAACCTCTGGTCTTCTTGCTCCAGCCGCCCAAAGCAGCGCCAGTCGTGCCGCCTGCTCCTGCCTCCCGTGGCCGGCTGTGCTGCCGCGGAGGCCTCACCGCCCCCTACTACTCCCACCGCTGGCAGTCCATCCCTCCACTCACCCACATCCCCCGTTATTCTGTGGCGACAGCAGCCTCACACCGCAGCTGAACCAGTGAACCCTCGTACTCCTCTCCGCATGGGCTTCCACTGTCGCGTCTTCCCCGGCTTCACGTCGTCCTCTTCCTAGGCCTCGCCGTCGTCCACCGCCCTGGTGCTCTCGGCGTGGCGTGGTCAACATGGTCAAGGAACAACTTCCATCAGAAGAGTGCTGTACGTGGAGAGGCTGACAGCTGGGTCCATGGCGGCCGCAAGGAAGTGCCTCCTTATTACGCGCAAAATAATTATTACTCCACCAGACAGTAGGGACCCACCGGACGGGCCACCCTATTTCGCGAAGAAAAACGTTTCCCCCCTGACTGCTAGGACCCACCAGCTGCATCTTCGCAAGCAAGAAAGTGCCTCCTTATTACGCACAAAAAATGAATACTCCCCCTGCTAGCTGGGACCCAGTATAGTGGGAGGCTGACTTGTGGGTCTACTAAGTTGATGGGGACGGAGGGCTTTGTCAAATTAGTCAATATGCACGATTCTAGTTCCAGTGACCGTACGATGTCCATCCAACTGTCGTAGTGCTTCTTCAACCTCTGGTCTTCTTGCTCCAACCGCCCAAACCAGCGCCGGTCGTGCCTTGTGCTCCTGCCTCCTGTGGCCGGCTACGATGTCGCGGAGGCCTCACCGCCCCCTATCCTACCGCTGGCCAGGCCATCCCTCTACTCACCCACACACCCTGTTATTCTGCGGCGACGACAGCCTCACACCGCAGCGAACCAGTGAACCCTCATACTCCTCTACGCGTGGGCATCCACTGCCGCGTCTTCCCCGGCTCCGCGTCGTCCCCTTCCTACTCCTCACCGTCGTCCACCGCACTGGTGCTCTCGGCGCGGCATGGTCTGATACGTCTCCAACGTATCTATAATTTTTGATTGTTCCATGCTATTATATTATCTGTTTTGGATGTTTATGGGCTTTATTAAACACTTTTATATTATTTTTGGGACTAACCTATTAACCCAGAGCCCAGTGCCAGTTTTTGTTTTTTCCTTGTTTTAGAGTATCACAGAAAAGGAAAATCAAACGAAGTCCAATTGACCCTAAACTTCACGAAACTTGTTTTTGGACCAGAAGAAGCCCACAGAGTATCAGAGATGGACCAGGAGAGTCCCGGGCTACCCACGAGGGTGGGGGCGCGCCCACCCCCCTGGGCGCGCCCCCTACCTCGTGGACAGCCCGGAGACCCACCGACGTACTTCTTCCTCTTATATATACCCATATACCCTAAAAACTTCTGGGAGCATAATAGATCGGGAGTTCCGCTGCCAGAAGCCTCAGTAGCCACCGAAAACCAATCTAGACCCATTTCGGCACCCTGTCGGAGGGGGAATCCCTCTCCGGTGGCCATCTTCATCATCCCGGCGCTCTCCATGACGAGGAGCGAGTAGTTCTCCCTCGGGGCTGAGGGTATGTACCAGTAGCTATGTGTTTGATCTCTCTCTCGTGTTCTTGAGGTGATATGATCTTGATGTATCGCGAGCTTTGCTATTATAGTTGGATCTTATGATGTTTCTCCCCCCTCTACTCTCTTGTAATGGATTGAGGTTTCCCTTTGAAGTTATCTTATCGGATTGAGTCTTTAAGGATTTGAGAACACTTGATGTATGTCTTGCGTGGGATACCCGTGGTGACAATGGGGTATTCTATTGATCCACTTGATGTATGTTTTGGTGAATAACTTGCAGGTTCCGCCCATGAACCTATGCATAGGGGTTGGCACACGTTTTCGCTTGACTCTCCGGTAGAAACTTTGGGGCACTCTTTGAAGTACTTTGGGTTGGTTGAATAGATGAATCTGAGATTGTGTGATGCATATCGTATAATCATACCCACGGATACTTGAGGTGACATTGGAGTATCTAGGTGACATTAGGGTTTTGGTTGATTTGTGTCTTAAGGTGTTATTCTAGTACGAACTCTATGATAGATTGAACGGAAAGAATAGCTTCATGTTATTTTACTACGGACTCTTGAATAGATCGATCAGAAAGGATAACTTTGAGGTGGTTTCGTACCCTACCATAATCTCTTCGTTTGTTCTCCGCTATTAGTGACTTTGGAGTGACTCTTTGTTGCATGTTGAGGGATAGTTATATGATCCAATTATGTTATTATTGTTGAGAGAACTTGCACTAGTGAAAGTATGAGCCCTAGGCCTTGTTTCAACGCATTGCAATACCGTTTACGCTCACTTTCATCATTAGTTACCTTGCTGTTTTTATATTTTTAGATTACAAAAACCATTATCTACTATCCATATTGCACTTGTATCACCATCTCTTTGCCGAACTAGTGCACCTATACAATTTACCATTGTATTGGGTGTGTTGGGGACACAAGAGACTCTTTGTTATTTGGTTGCAGGGTTGCTTGAGAGAGACCATCTTCATCCTATGCCTCCCACGGATTGATAAACCTTAGGTCATCCACTTGAGGGAAATTTGCTACTGTCCTACAAACCTTTGCACTTGGAGGCCCAACAACGTCTACAAGAAGAAGGTTGTGTAGTAGACATCAAGATCTTTTCTGGCGCCGTTGCCGAGGAGGTTAGCGCTTGAAGGTATATCTTTAGATCTTGCAATCGAATCTTTTTGTTTCTTGTTTTAGCTCTAGTTTAGTTTATAAAATAAAACTATAAAAAATGGAATTGAGTTTACCTCATACGCTTCATCTTTTTAATATCTTTCGTGAGTATGATGGGAAGGAAAAATGTGCCAAAGTGTTAGAAGAAGAATGCATTAAAATGTTTGGCACTAAATCTCTGAATGATGAGCATGATTGCAATGTTGTTAGTATGAACTCCTTGAATATCCATAGTACTAATGATGATTGCACTAGTTATGATGAAAATGTCTCCTATAAACATGTCATTTTTTTGTGGAGTGCATTGGGTTTGCAAGTACACACCGAATAGGGAAGATAGATTTTACAAGAGGCATAAATACTTAGAAACTAAATGGTTGCAAGAAAGGCTAGATGTTTGTGCTGAAAATTTAAATTTTCTTGGTCGTACTTGTGAACTTTGCAATGAACGTGGTCATCTAACCATCCGATGCAAATTGTTTCATGATCTAATCGTTTCCAAAAATTGTGATGACTTGATTTCTCTTGCACATCATAATAAACTTAGTTTGCTTATGGGTTAAAAAGAAATGAAACGGGTAACTAACTATATTCCAGTATTTGCCCGTGATAAACTTCTTGGTTTTGATATAGAGGAAATTTATATGTATTGTGCGGTGAATTGTATTGAAAATCCTTATATTGCCAATTACATAAAGAAAAGAAAAGAAATAGAAGATGAAGAGAATACTAATGAAAGGGAAGAGACTTCCCAATATCCTCTTATTATTTCTTATGATGAATCAGGTAACGAGGAGGAGCCTTCTATTCATCCAATCTCATTAATAAGGAGCTCCAAAAAGAGGGTTGAACCTACACATGAGGTAAAGAAGAAAAATAAAAGACGGGGAAGCACAGGTAAAAAGGTATCTCTCCCAAATGATGTTGCTCCTATTACTCCTTGTGGTGATGATAATTGCTATACTATTGGTGCTATCCATACTATTAATGATGAAAGTGATTATGCTTATGATATGAAAATCCCAAGCTTGGGGATGCTACATTTAATGAAGATGATATTTTTAGTCTCCCAAGTTTTGATATGCAAATTTATAATGATGATAGCGTGCCTCCTACTTATGATGATTATATTGATGAAAGTGGGTTTGGAAGAGTGTCAACTTTAGGAAGTAATGATCCCACTATTTTTGAGGATGTTGATTCTTATTATGATAATTATGAAAGTGGATTTGGAGAGGTCATGACTTTATTTAGTGATGATTCCACTATCTTGGAAGAGGTTTTAATCGATTATGATGAGAACAAAGTTGCTACTTATGATAATTATTGTGATGATACATATGCTATAAAAAGTAGTGATGATTATATTTATAAAACTTTTCATGATTATGATTACCCTTTTTCTGAACATTACTCTTTTAATGTGGAAACAATTTATAGTATTCGACTCTCTTATGATACTCCCACTATTCCGATTGAGAAGAATTTTGCTTATGCAGAGAGTAGTAAATTTTCTATGCTTGTAGATCATGAAAAGAATGATTTAGGTGCTGGTTATATTGTTGAATTAATTCATGATTCTACTGAAAATTATTATGAGGGAGGAACATATGCTTGTAGGAATTGCAATAATATCAAGTTTCATGTCTATGTGCTTAAAATCTTGAAGTTATGCTTGTGTTGCTTTCTTATGCAAGTTGATTCTTGTTCCCACAAGTTGTTTGGTCACAAAATCCCTATGCATAGGAAGTGGGTTAGACTTAAATATGCTAGTCATATTCTTCATGATGCTCTCTTTATGTTTCAATTCTTATCTTTTATGTGAGCATCATTGAAATCATCATGCCTAGCTAGGGGCGTCCAACGATAGCGCTTGTTGGGAGGCAACCCAACTTTATTTTTTGTTCCTTGCTTTTTTATCCTTTTTAATAATTAATAATTTATCTAGCCTCTGTTTTGGTTGTGTTTTTTGTGTTTAATTAGTGTTTGTGCCAAGTAGAACCATTGGGAAGACTTGGGGAAAGTCTTGTCGATCTTGCTGTAAAAAACAGAAACTTTAGCGCTCACGAGAATTGCTGCCATTTTTTATTGGGGAGTGCTATTTAGTTAATTATTTTTTAAGATGATTAATAGATAAATTCCTCACTTCCAGATATTTATTTTAGAATTTTTGGGGTTCCAGAACTTGCGTTAGCTACAGAATACTACAGACTGTTCTGTTTTTGACAGATTCTGTTTTTCATGTGTTGTTTACTTATTTTGATGAATCTATGGCTAGTAAAAGAGTTTATAAACCATAGACAAGTTGGAATAAAGTAGGTTTAAAACCCATATAAATAAAGAATGAGTTCATTACAGTACCTTGAAGTGGTGTTTTGTTTTCTTTCGCTAACGGAGCTTACGAGTTTTCTGTCAAGTTTTGAGTTGTGAAGTTTTCAAGTTTTGGTAAAGATTCGATGGACTATGGAATAAGGAGTGGCAAGAGCCTAAGCTTGGGGATGCCCAAGGCACCCCAAGGTAATATTAAAGGACAATAAAAAGCCTAAGCTTGGGGATGCCCCGCATGGCATCCCCTCTTTCGTCTTCGTTCATCAGTAACTTTACTTGGAGTTATATTTTTATTCACCACATGATATGTGTTTTGCTTGGAGCATCATTTTATTTTCTTTTGATTTGCTTGATGTTTGAATAAAATACCAATATCTTAAATTCTTAAATGTTAGAGAGTCTTCACATAGTTGCATGATTATTCGACTACTCATTGATCTTCACTTATATCTTTCGGAGTAGTTTGTTGTTGCTCTAGTACTTCACTTATATCTTTTTAGAGCATGGTGGTGGTTTTATTTTGAAGAAATAGATGAACTCTCGTGCTTCACTTATATTATTTTGAGAGTCTTTTAGAACAGCATGGTAATTTGCTTTGGTTATGAAATTAGTCCTAATATGATGAGCATCCAAGAGGGATATAATAAAAACTTTCATATAAAGTGCATTGAATACTATGAGAAGTTGGATACTTGATAATTGTTTTGAGATATGGAGATGGTGATATTAGAGTCATGCTAGTTGAGTAGTTGTGAATTTGAGAAATACTTCTATTGAAGTTTGTGATTCCCGTAGCATGCACGTATGGTGAACCGTTATGTGACGAAGTCGGGGCATGATTTATTTATTTATTGTCTTCCTTATGAGTGGCGGTCGGGGACGAGCAATGTTCTTTTCCTACCAATCTATCCCCCTAGGAGCATGCGCATAATACTTTGTTTCGATAACAAATAGATTTTTGCAATAAGTATGTGAGATTTTTATGACTAATGTTGAGTCCATGGATTATACTCACTCTCACCCTTCCACCATTGCTAGCCTCTCTAGTACCACGCAACTTTCGCCGGTACCATAAACCCACCATTTACCTTCCTCAAAACATCCACCATACCTACCTATTATGGCATTTCCATAGCTATTCCGAGATATATTGCCGTGCAACTTCCCACTATTCCGTTTATTATGACATGCTTCATCATTGTCACATTGCTTTGCATGATCATGCAGTTGACATCGTATTTGTGGCAAAGCCACCTCTCATAATTCTTTCATACATGTCACTCATGAGTCATTGCACATCTCGGTACACTACCGGAGGCATTCATATAGAGTCATACTTTGTTCTAGTATCGAGTTGTAATTATTGAGTTGTAAATAAATAGAAGTGTGATGATCATCATTAATAGAGCATTGTCCCAAAAAAAAGGAAGGCCGAATAAAAAAAGAAAGGCCAAATAAAAAATAAAAAATAAAATAAAATAAAAGGGACAATGCTACTATCCTTTTACCACACTTGTGCTTTAAAGTAGCACCATGATCTTCATGATAGAGAGTCTCTTGTTTTGTCACTCTCATATACTAGTGGGAAATTTTCATTATAGAACTTGGCTTGTATATTCCAACAATGGGCCTCCTCAAGTGCCCTAGGTCTTCGTGAGCAAGCAAGTTGGATGCACACCAACTTAGTTCTTTTTGTTGAGCTTTCATATACTTATAGCTCTAGTGCATCCGTTGCATGGCAATCCCTACTCACTCACATTGATATCTATTAATGGGCATCTCCATAGCCCGTTGATACGCCTAGTTGATGTGAGACTATCTCCTCCCTTTTGTCTTCTCCACAACCACCATTCTATTCCACATATATTGCTATGTCCAAGGCTCACGCTCATATATTGCGTGAAGATTGAAAAAGTTTGAGAACATCAAAAGTATGAAACAATTGCTTGGCTTGTCATTGGGGTTGTGCATGATTTAAATACGTTGTGTGGTGAAGATGGAGCATAGCCAGACTATATGATTTTGTAGGGATAGCTTTCATTGGCCATGTTATTTTGAGAAGACATGATTACTTTGTTAGTATGCTTGAAGTAGTATTATTTTTATGTCAATATTAAACTTTTGTCTTGAATCTTATGGATTTGAATATTCTTGTCACAATAAAGAGAACTACATGGATAAATATGTTAGGTAGCATTCCACGTTAAATTTTTTGTTTTTATCATTTACCTACTCGAGGACGAGTAGGAATTAAGCTTGGGGATGCTGATACGTCTCCAATGTATCTATAATTTTTTATTGTTCCATGCTATTATATTATCTGTTTTGGATGTTTATGGGCTTTATTAAACACTTTTATATTATTTTTGGGACTAACCTATTAACCCAGAGCCCAGTGCCAGTTTTTGTATTTTCCTTGTTTTAGAGTATCACAGAAAAGGAAAATCAAACGGAGTCCAATTGACCTGAAACTTCACAGAACTTATTTTTGGACCAGAAGAAGCCCACGGAGTATCGGAGATGGACCAGCAGAGTCCCGGGCTGCCCACGAGGGTGGGGGCCATGCCCCCCTGCCTCGTGGACAGCCGGGAGACCCACCGACGTACTTCGGGGAGCAGAATAGATCGGGAGTTCCGCCGCCAGAAGCCTTCGTAGCCACCGAAAACCAATCTAGACCCGTTCCGGCATCCTGCCGGAGGGGGAATCACTCTCCGGTGGCCATCTTCATCATCCCGGCGCTCTCCATGACGAGGAGGGAGTAGTTCTCCCTCGGGGCTGAGGGTATGTACCAGTAGCTATGTGTTTGATCTCTCTCTCTCTCTCTCGTGTTCTTGAGGTGATACGATCTTGATGTATCGCGAGCTTTGCTATTATAGTTGGATCTTATGATGTTTCTCCCCCCTCTACTCTCTTGTAATGGATTGAGTTTTCCCTTTGAAGTTATCTTATCGGATTGAGTCTTTAAGGATTTGAGAACACTTGATTTATGTCTTGTGTGGGATACCCGTGGTGATAATGGGGTATTCTATTAATCCACTTGATGTATGTTTTGGTGATCAACTTGCGAGTTCCGCCCATGAACCTATGCATAGGGGTTGGCACACGTTTTCTTCTTGACTCTCCGGTAGAAACTTTGGGACACTCTTTGAAGTACTTTGTGTTGGTTGAATAGATGAATCTGAGATTGTGTGATGCATATCGTATAATCATACCCACGGATACTTGAGGTGACACTGGAGTATCTAGGTGACATTAGGGTTTTGGTTGATTTGTGTCTTAAGGTGTTATTCTAGTACGAACTCTATGATAGATTGAACGGAAATAATAGCTTCATGTTATTTTACTACGGACTCTTGAATAGATTAGTCAGAAAGGATAACTTTGAGGTGGTTTCGTACTCGACCATAATCTCTTTGTTTGTTCTCCGCTATTAGTGACTTTGGAGTGACTAAGGGAGTCCTGGATTAGGGGGTCTCCGGACAGCCAGACTATCTCCATTGGCCGGACCGTTAGACTATGAAGATACAAGATTGAAGACTTCGTCTCGTGTCTGGATGGGACTCTACTTGGCGTGGAAGGCAAGCTAGGCAATACGGATATGGATATTTCCTCCTTTGTAACCGACCTTGTGTAACCCTAACCCTCTCCGGTGTCTATATAAACCAAAGGGTTTTAGTCCGTAGGACAACAACCATAACATACAATCATACCATAGGCTAGCTTCTAGGGTTTAGCCTCTCTGATCTCGTGGTAGATCTACTCTTGTACTACCCATATCATCAATATTAATCAAGCAGGACATATGGTTTTACCTCCATCAAGAGGGCCCGAACCTGGGTAAAACATCGTGTCCCCTGCCTCCTGTTACCATCCGGCCTAGACGCACAGTTCGGGACCCCCTACTCGAGATCCGCCGGTTTTGACACCGACATTGGTGCTTTCATTGAGAGTTCCTCTGTGTCGTCGCTGTTAGGCTTGATGGCTCCTACTATCATCGGTAGTGATGCGGTCCAGGGCGAGACTTTTCTCCCCGGACAGATCTTCTTATTCGGCGGCTTTGCACTGCGAGCTAATTCGCTTGGCCATCTGGAGCAGATTGAAAGCTACGCCCCTGGCCATCAGGTCAGATTTGGAAGTTTGAACTACACAGCCGACATCTGCGGAGACTTGATCTTCGATGGATTCAAGCCACAGCCGGGCGCGCCACACTATCACGATGGGTATGACCTAGCTCTGCCGCTGAACAGTACCCCAGAGGTCGCGCCCGCATCAGGTCCGACCCTTAGCTCGGAGCCAACTGCGCCAATCGAGGACAGGTGGCTAGACACCACCTCAGGGGTTGCAGTCTCAATGGCGATCGAGCCGAACACCAGCCTAATCCTCCGCGAAGCCCGTGACTCCAAGGTGCCGGACTCTTTTCTGGACTCCGGACCGCCCGCACCCCTGCCAATCGAATCCGATTGGGCGCCGATCATGGAATTCACCGCTGCGGATATCTTTCAGCACTCGCCCTTCGGCGACATTCTGAATTCACTAAGGTCTCTCTCTTTGTCAGGAGAGCCCTGGCCGGATTATGGCCAACAGGATTGGGATGCGGACAACAAAGAAATTCGACGCCCACCCACGAGCCACTTCGTAGCCACTGTCGATGATTTAACTGACATGCTCGACTTCGACTCCAAAGACATCGACGGTATGGACGACGATGTAGGAAACGAACATGAACCAGCGCCTATAGGGCACTGGAAAGCCACCTCGTCATATGACATATACATGGTGGATACACCCAAAGAAAGCAATGGCGATGAGATAGCGAAGGATGACCCATCCAAGAAGCAACCCAAGCGCCGACGTCAGCGGCGCCGTTCTAATCCCGCCAAAACAAAAGTGGTGATACCGGCACAGGAGATAATAACACTCCGGATAGTGCCGAAGACAACAACAATCCCCTCCAGCAAGATTTAGAGCAGGAGGATGGAGGAGCCATCCCTCCTGAGAGAGCGGTAGACGGAGAGGAGGAGGATGACAATTACATGCCCCCCTCCGAAGACGAGGCAAGCCTCGGCGACAATGCATTCATCGTACCAGAGGATCCCGTCGAACAAGAGCGCTTCAAGCGCCGGCTTATGGCCATGGCAAATAGCCTGAAGAAAAAGCAGCAGCAGCTTCAAGCTGATCAAGATCTGCTAGCTGACAGATGGACTGAAGTCCTCGCGGCCGAGGAATATAAACTCGAGCGCCCCTCCAAGAATTACCCAAAGTGCAGGTTACTACCCCGACTGCAGGAAGAAGCGTATGATACGTCTAATCGGCCACCTCGTGGCTGCGATAGAGAGGCATTCCAGCCAAAAACTCAGCCTCTACCCCGACGCCATTCAAATAAAAAGGCATGGGGAGATACGCCAGACCTGCGAGACATATTGGAGGACAAAGCAAAGCATGCAAGATCGATCTACGGATCATGAGGGTGCACAACTCTGCGAGACGATAAACGTCACGCCGGATACAGTAAAAGCAAATCTGGCCGGGCCGAACCCAGCGGGCAAGACCCATTCGAGTTGCGTCGCGATATAGCCCGATACAGAGGCTCCGCACACCCCTTATGCTTCACAGACAAAGTAATGGAACATCAATTCCCAGAAGGTTTCAAACCTGTAAATATTAAATCATACGACGGCACAACAGATCCTGCAGTATGGATCGAGGATTTCCTCCTCCACATCCACATGGCCCGCGGTGATGACTTACACGCCATCAAATACCTCCCACTAAAGCTCAAAGGACCAGCGCGACATTGGCTTAACAGCTTGCCAGCGGACTCCATTAGCTGTTGGGAAGATCTGGAAGCCGCATTCCTCGACAACTTTCAGGGCACTTATGTGCGACCACCAGACGCCGATGACTTGAGCCACATAATTCAGCAGCCAGAAGAGTCGGCCAGGCAATTCTGGACTCGGTTCCTTACAAATAAAAATCAAATCGTCGACTGTCCGGATGCAGAGGCCTTAGCGGCTTTCAGACACAACATCCGAGACGAGTGGCTAGCCCGGCACCTTGGTCAGGAAAAGCCGAAATCTATGGCAGCTCTCACGACGCTCATGACCCGCTTTTGTGCGGGAGAAGACAGCTAGCTGGCTCGCAGTAATAACATATCAAAGAACCATGGTACCTCGGATACCAAGGACGGCAATAGCAGGTCACGTCGCAACAAACATAAGCGCCGCATTAATAGCGAAAATACCGAGGATACAGCAGTCAATGCCGGATTCAAAGGCTCTAAACCCGGTCAGCGGAAAAAGCCATTCAAACAAAGTACGTCGGGTCCGTCCAACTTGGATCGTATACTCGATCGCTCGTGTCAAATACACGGCACCCCAGACAAGCCAGCCAATCACACCAACAGGGATTGTTGGGTGTTCAAGCAGGCCGGCAAGTTAATTGCCGAAAACAAGGACAAGGGGCCGCATAGCGATGACGAGGAAGAACCCCGGCAGCCGCACACCGGAGGTCAGAAGAGGTTTCCCCCGCAAGTGCGGACGGTGAATATGATATACGCAACCCACATCCCCAAGAGGGAGCGGAAGCGTGCGCTCAGGGACGTATATGCGTTGGAGCCAGTCGCCCCAAAGTTCAACCCTTGGTCCTCCTGTCCGATCACCTTCGATCGCAGGGTCCACCCCACTAGTATCCGTCATGGCGGATTTGCCGCACTGGTCCTAGACCCAATCATTGACGGATTTCACCTCACTCGAGTCCTTATGGATGGCGGCAACAGCCTAAACCTGCTTTATCAGGATACAGTTCGCAAAATGGGTATAAACCCCTCAAGGATCAAACCCACAAAAACGACCTTTAAACGTGTCATTCCAGGTGTAGAGGCCCATTGCACAGGCTCAATTACACTGGAAGTGGTCTTCGGATCCCCGGATAACTTCTGAAGCGAAGAGTTAATCTTCGATATAGTCCCGTTCCGCAGTGGTTATCACGCGCTGCTCGGGCGAACCACATTTGCTAGATTCAATGTGGTACCGCATTATGCATACCTCAAGCTCAAAATGCCAGGATCTCGAGGAGTTATTACAGTCAATGGAAACACAGAGCGCTCTCTTCGAATAGAGGAGCACACCGCGGCCCTCGCAGTAGAAGCGCAAACTAGCCTCTCAAGGCAATCAACCAGTTCGGCGCTTCAAAGCCCGGACACCTTCAAGCGCGCTCGGGGCAATCGGCAAATAGATCGCCTGGCGCGATCTGAGCTCGTGTAGCAATACGGCGGCCACCCCAATCCCAG
Source organism: Triticum aestivum (assembly GCF_018294505.1). Taxonomy (NCBI): domain Eukaryota; kingdom Viridiplantae; phylum Streptophyta; class Magnoliopsida; order Poales; family Poaceae; genus Triticum; species Triticum aestivum. Next base: position 452,133,443 of record NC_057806.1, read on the forward strand.
CCCAACGGCGAAACTCGTACCGCGCGTACATAATTACGCATTAAAAATACCATGGGCACAGGTGGGGAGGGGGCACAACTGCGACACGCCCCAAGACGCGGCCTCAACCGCACTAGGGGCTTCCCGTTTGGTTATTTTTCTTTTTTTCAAGACATTAATCTCTGGAAACACTGTTCGGCAGCACTATTGCCGAACACATGATGCAGCAACCAAGGAGGCAGACAGCTACGCCATACCACGGAATTCCCAGGTGGATTATAGTAACGAGCGAACTTTTCGATTTAATATCATTCCTCAGCTTGCCCTTGGAAGGGACATAGTCCTACTCTTTGCTTATCGCACTATCTATATCACTCTGCTTTAGCGCAATTTTTTGAATAAACAAAGCATGACATTACGACTATTATTGCATTCTCGTTATATATATATGTGTGTGTGTGTGTGTTCATTAATGACGCCTTGCAACCGTACACCTTGGTACGGCTAATACACCAGGGGCTTACGTACCTCACAATATGGTGTGAAAAGTCCGATCACTTTCACAAGTGCAGCACCCCGAACTTATAGCATTATATGCATCAGCTCCGAATCATGTCTTTGGTCAAATGTTGGGTTTGCCCGGCTCCTATGTTTTGGTACCTTACGTTCCGCTCTATCGGCTAAGGTAGCGCTAGGAGAACTACTGTGATTGTGCCCCGGTTCTGCTGGGTTCAGCACCTCAGTAGAGAAAGATAAAATTGACTGTCATGATAAGGCGAGAGACTGGTCGCTGTTCGGCGAGGTTTTTGAGTCCCTAAAAACTTATGCCACTTAGAGCGAGGGGCCGGCCCTGTCCGGCTTAAAGGCATGTATCGCGCTCCAAATTCGGCCTTCCGAATACCAGGGGCTTCGCCGAAATTTAAAATTATAGAATTCTATGGCTAAGTGAGAGTGATAAAGCATTCTTAGTCCGGTTGCCTTGTTCGCTGTGTTGAGCACCTCCCTTGAAGGACCCAAACATGGGAACAAGAGTGCTTAGGTTTATCCCGAACACCCCAGCACTCGTGGCATGGGGGCAGAAGCCAAGGACTAGCCATCTCTCAGATTGGATAAACAGCTAAACAGAAGGTAATATTTTAAATTCAAACAAGCGTTGCATAGCGCATATGAAACAAGTTTTCATACATACAGGATAAAACGAGCAAGTCTCATTCAAATATTACATCTTTTAAACACTCGTCCGCTATGAGATGGGCACCCGGCAGAACACCCTCATAGTACATCTTGGGGTGGCGGTGCTCCTTGCCCTCCGGAGGCCCCTCCTTGATCAGCTTCACGGCGTCTAGCTTGACCCACTGCAATTTCACACGGGCGAAAGCCCGGCGTACACCTTCAATGTAGACAGATCGCTTGACGACCTCCACCCACAGGCAGGCATCCACAAGCCGCCTCACCAGGCCGAAGAAGCTGTTCGGAAGGGCGTCGCCAGGCCACAGCCGGACTATAAAGCTCTTCATGGCCCGATCGGCCGCCTTATGTAGCTCGACCATCTGCTTCAGCTGGTCGCTCATTGGCACCGGGTGTTCGGCCTCAGCATACTGAGACCAGAATAGCTTCTCCGTTGAGCTTCCATCCTCAGCCTGGTAAAATTTTGCGGCATCGGACACGCTGCGGGGCAAATCTGCGAATGCTCCTGGAGAGCTCCGGATTCGAGTAAGTAATCGGTAATTTACTTTTACATGCTTGCTTTGCATATAGAAAGCCTTACCCGCCGCTATCTTCTTCATCGCATCGATCTCCTGGAGGGCCTTTTGGGCTTCGGCCTTGGCACTTTTTGCACTCTCGAGGGATGCGGCAAGCTCAGACTCCCGCGTCTTTGAGTCAAGCTCCAACGCCTCATGCTTCGCCATGAGAGTCTGGAGCTCTTGCTGCACCTCGCCCACCCGAGCCTCGTGCTTCTCTCGCTCGGTCTGCTCCTTGGCCGCTATATCCTCGGCCTTGGTTAGCGCTTGCTTCAGGGTCGCCACCTCGGTCGTGGCCCCTGGCAAATGTACAATGATCCTGTCATTTTGCAATCGCGTCTTCTTTTATATATACATATCTATAAACAGGGTATTACTTACCCTTGTTCTCCTCGAGCTGCCTCTTGGCAAGGCCGAGCTCTTTCCTGGACCCCTCGAGGTCCTGCTTCAGTACGGCGACCTCCGCAGTCAGTGCGGCGGACGCCAGCAGCGAAGCATGCATATGCATATTGACATACTTATATTAGACTCCTGTGATATTATTTGATCCTCTATTCGGCTTTTCTTTGTGAACACCAAACAAAGCATCAGGGGCTACTGTCTATGCGGTAATATTTCTACTACATTCTAAAACACTTACTTCAAAGCCTGTTAGAAGGTTGGCACAGGCTTCAGTCAATCCGCTCTTGGCGGGCTGAACCTTCTGGATCACCGCACTCATGATAGTGCGGTGCTCCTCGTCGATGGAAGCGCTGCGAAGCGCTTCTAGCAGATTGCCCGGCGCCTCTGGATGGATAGAGGTCACCGGCACAGGCGTCTTGCCCCTCTTAGAAGGAGGCCGCCTTCCCGAGCTCGGAACCGCTGGAGGTTCCAGCGCGGTGTTCGGCTGAGGGCCGAACTCGGAGCTCTCAGGGGCCCCGTCCCCTCAGCTCCCGGAGTCCGGAAGGTCGCCTTGAGGTGCCTCCAGGACTGTCTCCCCTCGACCCGGTGCCTCTTGAGACAGCACCTCGGCGTCATCAGCGGGATGAGGGGAGGTGGCAGTCGGGACTAGATCGCTATCCATGTCCGACGAGCCCAGGGAGCCGTCCGATGATACATCGATACTGGCTCGTGGTGGCCTGCATAACTATGTTCGGCATTAGGGAAAGCAGTGCGACAAAGGAATTCTATGAGTTACTTTGGTATCCGAATACTTACGATCTCCCCGGGGGCTTGGCCCTGGGCAACCACTCGTCTTCGCCTTCGTCGGCGGCGGTGGAACTGTCTGGAAGGAGTGTCCTTCCCTTATTGGACCCTTCGGCCCCCCAATTGGGGTGGCCTTCCTTTTCTTATCTCCAGAAGCCAGTGGGGAGCATCTTCTTCTTCTTCCTCGTCTTCGGGGGAAGAGTGCGCCGCAGAGTCATCGGATGGTGAGTCCGACGACGCCTGGCGTCGGGAACTCTTTCGGGTTCCCTTGGCCTTCTTGGTCTTCTCTGGCACTGTATAAGGGGCCGGAGTCAGCATCTTCGTCAGAAGAGCGTCTGCGGGGCCTTCGGGCAAAGGAGCCGGACAGTCGATCTGTCCGGCCGTTCCTGCCAGTCCTGTCAAAAGTGCGGGAGTTTAGATCCCGCATGGAGTCAATCTATAAAAAATAAGTATCCTGTGAAAGGTAAAGCAGCTTACCGCACAGGCTTGGCGCTTCGCGCTGAATCCGCGATCCTCGGTAATAGGAGGGGGGACCTCGGCGCTTTTGAACAACACCCTCCAGGCATCTTCATGAGTCGTGTCGAAGAGCCTATTCAGAGTTCGGTGCTGCGCCGGGTCGAACTCCCACAAGTTGAACTCCCGTTGTTGGCACGGAAGGATCCGGCGGTGGAGCATGACCTGGACCACGTTGACAAGTTTGAGCTTCTTGTTCACCATGTTTTGAATACATGTTTGGAGTCCGGTCAGCTCTCCCAAACTACCCCAGGACAGGCCCTTCTCTTTCCAGGAAGTGAGCCGCATGGGGATTCCAGATCGGAACTCAGGGGTCGCTGCCCATGCAGGGTCACGCGGCTCGGTGATGTAGAACCATCCCGATTGCCACCCCTTTATGGTTTCCACAAAGGAGCCCTCGAGCCATGTTATGTTGGGCATCTTGCCCACCATGGCGCCTCCGCACTCCGCCTGGCGCCCACCCACAACCTTCGGCTTGACATTGAACGTCTTCAACCATAAGCCGAAGTGGGGCTTGATGCAGAGGAAGGCCTCGCACACGACAATAAACGCCGAGATATTAAGGATGAAGTTCGGGGCCAGATCGTGGAAATCCATGCCGTAATAGAACATGGGCCCCGGGACGAATGGATGGAGAGGGATCCCAGTCCGCGGAGGAAATGGGTGAGGAACACTACCCTCTCATGGGGCCTGGGGGTGGGGATGAGCCGCCCCTCATCTGGGAGCCGGTGCGCAATGTCGTCGGGCAGGTATCCGGTTTTCCTCAGTTTCTTGATGTCTCCATCCGTGACGGAGGAGACCATCCACCTGCCTCCCGCTCCGGACATGGTTGGATAAGGTTGAGGTGGGAAGTGCGGACTTGGGCGCTAGAGCTCGAGTGTGCGAAATGGATGAGCAAAGGAGGAAGAAGGCGTGGATAGAAAGGTGAATCCTTATCCCTTTATATGGGCGGACGAAACTAAGTGTCCCCACTTGTCTGGTAAAACTCGCTCATCCCCCAAGCACCGTAATCGATGGCGCGGTTGGGTTACCCACACCCATATTGATGAGAATCCCGTAATAAGGGGACACAATCTCTGCTTTGACAAGACGTGTCAAAAAACTGCCTCGCGTTATGTGCGGGGCTGGTTAAGGGAAACGGTTTGAATAATCACCGGGCCATGACATAACGTCATGCTGCCAAAACAAGTCAGCAAATTAGATTTGCGAAAATATTATTCTCTCTATGCTAGTATGCGGAACTTATTTTGCAGGGTCAGACACTATCCTCGTATTCAAATTCTTCTGTGATGTATTCGGAGAAGGAACCCGCCTTGCAATGCCGAAGACAATACTGCGTGCCGGACTCATCGTCATTGAAGCCTGGTTCAGGGGCTACTGAGGGAGTCCTGGATTAGGGGGTCTTCGGACAGCCGGACTATCTCCATTGGTCGGACTCCTAGTAGGAGTCCTACTCCTACTAGGAGGAGGACTCCTCCTTGGCGCCATAGAGGGCCGGCCGGCCTCCTCCCCTTGATCCTTTATATACGGGGGCAGGGGGCACCCCTTGACACACAAGTTGATCCACGTGATCATATTCTTAGCCGTGTGCGGTGCCCCCTTCCACCATAGTCCTCGATAATATTTTAGCGGTGCTTAGGCGAAGCCCTGCGACGGTAGTGCATCAAGATCGTCACCACGCCGTCGTGCTGATGGAACTCTTCCCCGACACTTTGCTGGATCGGAGTCCAGGGATCATCATCGAGCTGAACGTGTGCTAGAACTCGGAGGTGCCGTAGTTTCGGTGCTTGATCGGTCGGGCCGTGGAGACATACGACTACATCAACCAAACGCTTCCGTTGTCGATCTACAAGAGTACGTAGATCACACTCTCCCCTCTCGTTGCTATGCATCACCATGATCTTGCGTGTGCGTAGGAATTTTTTTGAAATTACTATGTTCCCCAACACCTAAAACCTCTGCACTTGGAGGCCCAACAACGTCTACAAGAAGAAGGTTCTGTAGTAGACATCATGGTCAGCGTGGTGAAGAAACGGCTTCCATCGGACGTGGACTATACGTGGAGAGGCTGACAGCTGGGTCCATGACCGCAGCAAGGAAGTGCCTCCTTATTACGCGAAAAATAATTATTCCTGCACCTGACAGCGGGGACCCACCGGACGGGCCACCGTATTTTGCGAAAAAAATGTTTCCCCCTCACTGCTGGGACCACCAGCTACATCTTTGCACGCAAGGAAGTGCGTCCGGGCAAAAAAACGATTCGCCCCCCTGACTGCTGGGACCCACCAGCTATATCTTCGCACGTAAGGAAGTGCCTGACAATCGGGACCCACCTAGTCGAAGCGTATGTAGCATTGTCATTCTGGTCGTGAATGTGTATGTACATACTGGTCCATGTAGAGGCGCGCACATGTTGTAGTAGAGGCGCGCACGTAGCATGTACATGTACGTACAGCGGCCAGTGTGCAAGAAAGAAAATACGGCCACATACGTACATACGGGCAGGGTCTCGAACGCCTACTCGCGCATATGTACGGCCAGGGCTCGTGTACATGGCTGGGTCAGAACGGAGAAACAATGTCGTCGTCGTGTTCATGGGGAGCCAACCGACTGGGTCGGAATGGAATGTGTCGTCGCGTTCATCGGGAGGGCTTGGATGGAACAGCCGATGGAAACGAGGCCTGGCGTACCACACAACGAAGGAAACGGCCTTGTGTTCGACAGGCCACGACCAAAACGGGATCCTGTTCATCGGGAGGGGTCTGGCATACCGCAAAACGGAGGAAACGGACCTCCTACGGTCGAAACGGGGGTCCTGTTCATCGGGAGGGGTGTGGCATACCGCAAAACGGGACTCCACGGGATATTGTTCATCTCCACCGTCGACCCCCTCCAGCCTCCACGGGCTATTGTTCATCCATCGTCGACCTCCTCCAGCATCCACCTACGACTGTTCATCCACGGGCTCCTGTTCATCCAGCCTCCATCGCGCGCTACTCCACCGGCTACTGTTCAACCAGCCCTCTCCACGGGCTCCTGTTCAACCACCCCTTCACGGGCTACTGTTCATCCTGCCCTCCACCATCTACTATTCATCCAGCCCTCCACGGGATGGTTCGTGATCATCGAGCCCTCCACGGGGTCCTGTTCATCCAGCCCCAGTCGGCTCGATCAATCGGGGTCCTGTTCATCCAGAGGCAACACCACGGGGTCTTGTTCATCCACCCCCACCGGGAACTGTTCATCCAAACCCCCAGCAATGCTCACTGTTCATCCAAAGGTAGCATCGATCGACTTCAGTTAGCAGCAGTAGCGAAGGAATCGCTCGATCGAGTTCGGTTAACAGCCATCAATCGATCGCTCGGGTTTAGTAACACATAGCCTACAGTGCAATCGCTCAGGTTCAGTAGGCGAACGCCTCGCTCGTGTTCAGTTAGATCCCAACGCCTCGCACCCACGCACGTGCATGTACGACAGAAACACACATCGCTCGGCCCCGACCACCCACCGTAACCGGGAACACCCCGATATTTTCCTCGCCCTCACTTCTACCACGGTTTTTTCAGTCATGGACGGCCCAAAGAATGTCATGCAGCTGCGTCTCCGGCCCGCCCAGGACGAAAAGCCCATTTTCTGTCATGATTTTTTGTCATAGAAGTTGGAGCCCACCACATCTATGATGATACCGGGTTTTGTCACAATTATCGTCATAGAAGTGTCATAAGTATGACAGAAAAAAATTCATTCGGCCCAAAATGTCACGGATGTGTCTTTTTTTGTAGTGTGATGTAGAATTTTTCTGGAAAGCATAAAGGAGTTTTTCAAACAAAGACCTCGGTGAAGCTGCTTACATATTAGGCATCAAGATCTAGAGATAGATCAAGACGCTTGATAAGATTTTTCAATGATTACATATCTTGACAAGATTTTTGAAGTAGTTCAAAATGGAACAGTCAAAGAAGGAGTTCTTACATGTATTGCAAGGTGTAAAGTTGAGTAAGACTCAAAACACGACCACGGCAGAAAGTAGAAAGAGAATGAAGGTCATTCCCTATGCCTTAGTCATAGGTTCTATAAAGTATGCTATGCTGTGTACCAAACCTATTGTGTACCTTGCCATTAGTTTGGCAAGGGGGTACGATATTGATCCAGGAGTGGATCACTTGACAGCGGTCAAAATTATCCTTAGAATACTAAGGAGATATTTCTCGATTATGGAGGTGATAAAGAGTTACGTCGATGCAAGCTTCTTACACTGATCTAGATGACTCTAAGTCTCGATCTAGATACATATTGAAAGTGGGAGCAATTAGCTAGAGTAGCTCCGTGCAGAGTATTGTAGACATAGAAATTTGCAAAATACATACGGATCTGAATGTTGCAGACCCGTAGATTAAACTTCGTTCACAAATAAAACATGATCACTCTTTGGGTGTTAATCACATAGCGATGTGAACTAGATTATTGACTCTAGTAAACCCTTTGGGTATTAGTAACATGAAGATGTGAACTAATCACATAAAGATGTGAATTATTGGTGTGAAATCACATGACGATGTGAACTAGATTATTGACTCTAGTGCAAGTGGGTGACTGAAGGAAATATGCCCTAGAGGCAATAATAAAGTTGTTATTTATATTTCCTTATATCATGATAAATGTTTATTATTCATGCTAGAATTGTATTAACTGGAAACTTAGTACATGTGTGAATACATAGACAAACAGAGTGTCCCTAGTATGCCTCTACTTGACTAGCTCATTAATCAAAGATGGTTAAGTTTCCTAGCCGTGAACATGTCTTGTCATTTGATGAATGGGATCACATCATTAGAGAATGAGGTGATGGACTAGACCCATCCGTTAGCTTAGCACTATGATCGTTTAGTTTATTGCTATTGCTTTCTTCATGACTTATACATGTTTCTATGACTATGAGATTATGCAACTCCCAAATACGGGAGGAACACTTAGTGTGCTATCAAACGTCACAACGTAACTGGGTGATTATAAAGATGCTCTACAGGTGTCTCCGATGGTGTTTGTTGAGTTGGCATAGATCGAGATTAGGATTTGTCACTCCGATTGTCGGAGAGGTATCTCTGGGCCCTCTCGGTAATGCACATCACTATAAGCCTTGCAAGCAATGTGACTAATGAGTTAGTTGCAGGATGATGCACTACGGAACAACTAAAGAGACTTGCCGGTAACGAGATTGAACTAGGTATGATGGTACCGACGATTGAATCTCGGGCAAGTAACATACCGATGACAAAGGGAACAACATATGTTGTTATGCAGTTTGACCGATAAAGATCTTCGTAGAATATGTAGGAACCAATATGAGCATCCAGGTTCCGTTATTGGTTATTGACCGGAGATGAGTCTCGGTCATGTCTACATAGCTCTCAAACCCGTAGGGTCCGCACTCTTAATGCCCGATGACGATATGTATTGTGAGTTATGTGATTTGATGTACTGAAGGCTGTTTGGAGTCCCGGATGTGCTCACGGACATGGCGAGGAGTCTCGAAATGGTCGAGACGTAGAGATCAATATATTGGAAGGCTATGTTCGGACATCAGAAAGGTTCTGAGTGGTTCAGGTATTTTTCGGAGTACCGGAGAGTTACGGGAATTCGCTGGGGGAAGTATTGGGCCTTCATGGGCCTTAGTGGAAAGGAGAGAAGGGCCACAAGGGGAGGCCGCGCACCCCCCATGGGCTGGTCCGAATTGGACTAGGGAGGGGGCAGCGCCCCCCTCTTTCCTTCTCCCTCTCATTTCCTTCCTTCTTCTCCAACTTGGACTAGGAAAGCGGGAAACCTACTCCTACTAGGAGTAGGAATCCCCCCTTTGGGCGCGCCCCTTGTGGCCGGCCCTCCTCCTCCTCCCCTCCTTTATATACGGGGGAGGGGGCACCCCATAGAAACACAAGTTGATCTCTTAGCCGTGTGCAGTGCCCCCCTCCACAGGTTTCCACCTCGGTCATATTGTCGTAGTGCTTAGGCGAAGCCCTGCATCGGTAACTTCATCATCACCGTCAACACGTCGTCGTGCTGAAGAAACTCTCCCTCGGCCTCAGCTGGATCTAGAGTTCGAGGGACGTCACCGAGCTGAACGTGTGCAGATCGTGGAGGTGTCGTGCGTTCGGTACTTGATCGGTTGGATCGCGAAGACGTTCGACTACATCAACCGCGTTACTCAACGCTTCCGCTTTCGGTTTACAAGGGTACGTAGACACACTCTCCCCGCTCGTTGCTATGCATCTCCTAGATAGATCTTGCGTGATCGTAGGAATTTTTTTGAAATACTGCGTTCCTCAACACACCGCACGATCGAACCCTTCACAGAGCACCTCTTCCCATGGCAAGAAAAATCGATCTAGTTGGCCTAACTAAACCAAAGATTCGAAGAAGAAATATGAGTCTATAAGTAACCATGCATATAAGAGATCAAAAGAAGGATCAAATAATATTCATGGATATAGATATGATCATAAACTTAAAGTTCATCGGATCCCAACAAAACACACCGTAAAAAGAATTACATCAAATAGATCTCCAAGAGACCATTGTATTGAGAATCAAAAGAGAGAGAGAGGAAGCCATCTAGCTACTGCCTACGGACCCATAGGTCTATGATGAACTAATGCATCATCGGAGAGGCACCAATGAGGATGATGAACCTCTCCATGATGGTGTCTAGATTGGATCTGGTGGTTCTGGAACTTGCGACAGCTAGAGTTATTTTTAGTTGACTCCCCTAGGGTTTTTTGGAATATTGGTGTCTTTATAGAGCGAATACGCGGTGCAAGAGGCCACCGAGGTGGGCACAACCCATCAGGGCACGCCTGGGCCCCCAGGCGCACCCAGGTGGGTTGTGCCCCCCTCGGGGCACCCCTCTGGTACTTCTTTGGCCCAAGTTGTTCCTTCTGGTCCATAAAAATTCTCCAAAAAGTTTCGATGCATTTGGACTCCATTTGGTACTCATATTCTGCGAAGTAAAAAACAAGCAAAAAAAAAGCAACTGGAACTCGGCACTATGTCAATAGGTTAGTCTCAAAAAATGATATAAAGTTGCTATAAAATGATTGTAAAACATCCAAGAATGATAATATAACAACATGGAACAAGCAAAAATTATAGATATGTTGGAGACGTATCAATAATCTGATCATAAACTCGCCCCAAAAGGTGATTACATCGAATAGATCTCCAAGAATATCGATGAGAACATTGTATTGAAGATGAAAGAGAGAGAAGAAGCACTCTAGCTACTGGCTATGGACCCGTAGGTCTGTGGTAAACTAATCACACATCATCACGAGGGCCACAAGGTTGATGTAGAGTCCCTCCGTGATTGATTTCCCCTCCGGTAGAGTGCCAAAAAAGGCCTCCAGATGGGATCTATGAGAACGGAAGCTTGGGGTGGCGGAAAAAGTGTTTCGGGTGGCTCTCTATTGGTTTCTTGATTTTAGAGAATTTATAGATGTGGAGTTAGGTCAAACGGAGCGAGGCAGGGCCCACGGGGCACCAGGGTGCGCCTACCCCCATGGGCGCTCCCTGGTGGCTTGTGGGCCACTCCTTTGTCTTTTGGCCCTCTCCCGAAGCTTCTAGGATCTCTTGTGTCAAAAAAATCATGAAAAAGTTTCATAGCATTTGGACTTCATTTGGTATTGATATCCTGGAAAACCTAAAACAGCAACTCGCACTTGGCACTAAGTTAATAAGTAGTCCCAAAAAGATATATAATGACATATAATTGCATATAAAGCATCCAGGATTTATACTATGATAGCATGGAACAATAAAAAATTATAGATACATTGGAGACGTATCAGCCAGTATATGTAAAAAGCGCATACCTACAGTTACAGATGGCAGGCCCAAATGGCACTATCACCGCCTGCGGGAGCCCAGAAAGAGCTTCTGAAGCAGAGGTCACCAACATGGAGCTCGTCGAGGCCGCTTTGGCCTCCACGGAGCTCGAAAGGATTAAGCGAATGTACACCCGTAAAAATTGGAGCTCCTGAAAAATCCAAGGCCAGGTTCAGTCTTCCAGTCGGCTCAAGCATGAAAAAATTCCAAGTACACCCGTAGGACATGAAGAAAACGGTAACAATCAGAGGAGACCTCCCAAGCGAGCAGTAAGCAGAACTGCTTGCCTTCCTCCAAGCAAAATGGGACGTTTTCACATGGAAACCCGCCGAAATGCCGAGTACCAGCCTAAAAGGCCGAGCAATGTCTGAACGCCCGCAAGGACGCACGAACAGTGAAAAAGGCCTTACGTCGTTTCGCCACAAAGAAGCGAATGACTATCGAAGAAGAAATAGCCGGGCTCTTGGCTGACGGGTTCGTTAGAGAGGTCACATATCCAAAGTGGCTAGCTAACCCAGTCATGATGCGCAAAAAGAACATGTCGTGTTGTATGGGCGTCGACTACACCGACCTCAACAAAGTCTGCCCCAAGGACCCATTCCCACTTCAAGAATTGATCAAATCATTGAATCCACCACGGGCTGCGAACGTTTGTGTTTCCTTGATGCATACTCCGGATACCATCATGTACGAATGAAGAAGTCAGATCAAGAGATGACCTCCTTCATCATGCCTTACGGGCCATTCTATTACATCACAATGCCCTTCGGGCTCAAGAACGTCGGGGCAACATACCAACGAACGATGCAGAAGTGTTTCAACAAGCAAATTAGGATAAACACGGAGGTCTACATCGATGACATCGTGGTCAAATCGTGTCAGGGCTCCAGCCTCCTCGCATACCTCCAACAAACCTTCAACAACCTTCGCGGCTTCAGCATGAAGCTCAACTCCAAAAATGTGTCTTCGGGGTCCCCACAGGACAAATTCTAGGATTCATAGTGTTCCAGCGGGGAATTGAAGCAAACCCGGAGAAGATCCAAGAAATAATCAACTTGAAGTCACCAGAGACAGTTCGACACGTGCAGAAGCTCGACGGGTGTGTGGCATCCCTCAACCGATTTATCTCCAGGCTGGGGGGAAAGCACTCCCGCTATACAGGCTCCAGAAAAAAGGAGGCGGGTTCTATTGGAGTGACGAGGCCAAAGAAGCCTTCGCAAATCTCAAAAGGCTACTACAATCAAACACACTTCTCGCCTCCCGGCACAATCTGAACCAATGTTGCTATACATATCAGTGACCACCCAAGTGGTAAGCGTGGTGATCGCGGTGGAAAGGGAGGAGACCGGCAAGACCCAGCGGGTGTAACCCCCGGTGTACTACGTCAGTGAGCTACTAACGCCGTGCAAAACACGGTACCTGCATTGTGAAAAGATAACATACGAAGTATTCATGGCCGCCAGGGAAGCTACGACACTACTTTCAGGCCAACCCAATCACAATGGCGAGTCATGCACCACTCTCCGACGTCATAAAAATAAGGACGAAACAGGCCGCGTGGCTAATTGGGTAATCGAGCTTCTACCATTCGATATCTCCTACAAACCACACTCGGAAGTCAAGTCACAAGCGATCACCTACTTCTTGGCTGAATGGACCGAGGCCTAGCATGTCCCCAACAAGATCAACCTCTAATACTGGACAATATATTTCGATGGATCGATGACATTACATGGACTAGGTGCCAGAGTAGTCCTTGTGTCCCCAAGAGGTAATAAAATGAACTATGTTCTGCAGCTTCACTTCTGGGACTCCAACAACGTTGCCGAGTACGAGGCCCTCCTCCACGGCCTCCACATTGTGGCCTCCACGGGCATACGACACTTCAGCTGTCGAGGCGGCCCCTGATCTCGTGGTACAACAGGTCGCGAGAACTCGAGGGCAAATTCGACGATATTGGGCTGCACCATGTCAAGAGAAGCGACAACATTGCAGCAGACAACCTTGCATGACTGGGCACTTCAAGAGACCCAGTACCTCATGAGACCTTCTTCCTGGAAATATCACGTAAACCGTCCGTGAAGATCCAAGGTTCCTGGAAATGCACAGATGCGCTCTTTCCTAATTTGTCTAGTTACACCCGTTGCAACTAGTATATGCAGTGAACTCGGTCTCAAGCATCGACCGTGGGTGCTTTGATCGCCATAGTCAAATAGCCGTAGACTATTGAGATGTTTTAAGTAGTCGGTGGATGACCTTCGCGCTGACGTCGTGAGCCAAAACCTTGCCCTCGAGGTCATCGACGGCGCCCTTGCCCTCGCTCGCCCAAAACGCCCTCCCTCCGAAGGCGCGTGCCCCAGGTCCAGTTCAACCTCCTCGACCCTAGCCAGTCTACGGTACGGACGCTGTACTACGCCTTGACTTGACCCCGCCGGCCCCGCCCGTTCCGCCGATGGTTCCCACGTTACGCTGGCTGGCGGGCGCCCCCTACACCTACACGGCGGCGGCAGCACCCCCACCCCTACACCTACACGACGACGCCAGCGGGGGCACGGCGCGAAAGACTGGGTGACGTTCCGTTCCCGGACCGGGGCGGGCGCGCAGTACGACTTTTTTTGCGGTTCATTCATGCCATGGACGGCGTCGTGTGGCGTGACGGTGCCGGTCAGCCAGCCAGTCACGGTAATTGGCTGGCTGGCTGGTTGGTTGGGTGCGGCGGAGGGGCTGGTGGTGGGTGGGTGGTGGGGGCGGGGCGGACGGGCGGACGGGCGACTAGTCTGCTTTGGCTTTGGGGGCGTGCCGGCGTGCATGCTCACTGCTGTAGGCGACGCGCCTACGCCTGCTCCTACCCACAGTAGACTTCGGCGCGTCTCTAGATGTGCTACGTATGTACTGTAGTACGGTAGTAGGTGACTACCACTACTATAGCAGTACTCTACACTAGTCTACTATTCCTTCTTTGGTTGACAGAGCTGGCGTGGGTGACGCTATGCTACTCCGAGCACCGCTCCTACGAGAACTAGACGGGGGCGCCCGCTTTGGAGCGTGCGTGCTCAAGACAGACAGGCTGCACGTAGTAAGTACGGAGTAGCTGCGAATTTCCTCGCTGAGAGGTCGATCACATGCACGTAGTGGCGGGCAATTATTGCTCCTCCGAGAGGCTTTCGCCATGCATGGATTCGCAATCAGGGCGTGAGACAAAGGGAAAGCAGCTACACCTAGCGAGAATTCCGACCCTAATTCATCACCGGCACACTCTACTGTACGTGCCACTCCACTCCAGCGGCCCGATCCAGAAACGGCATGCACGGCTTTCTCCGTCCTCGCCAAGCTTCCGCCCGTCTAATCGAGCGCCCGGCCACTTGCTCGCAGCCCTGGATCGAAGCCGGCCACGGGCCGATCAAGTGCACCCTTCGATGGTCCAGATCATACACCTGACTGACTGAATCTCTCGGCCTCCACTAGCTCACTCACCCGGTCGCCCACCGAGAGGGAGAGAGAGGGGGAGGAAAAAGGCAGCGTGGTCTTTTTACACGCTCGCGCAAAATCACATGGCCTTTTTCCTTCTTTGCTCCATGGACCATATGCATCCACCAGCTACCGGTGGCGCCCGCCCGTCCCGCACATGCTGTTGCTCTGGCATTGCCAAGGATATCTGAGTGAGAGGGAGAGGGAGATGCATCTTGTTCCTCCCTCCCAAAGACCAAAAGTATCGGGTACGAAGCAGAAGGAAACGTGGATGCTGCAGTGCCACTAGCCGTCTATCTATCTGTCTGTCTATCTATCCTCTGCGTGCGACTGCGCGGGCAGCTACGGTGGAAATTGCACGCAGCGATGTGTGCTTTCAGATTCTTTTCTTCTTTCGCGAATTGACTGCTGAATATTTTGAGATGCTGCTGCTACTGCAGAGATCCTGGCAGATCGTCCAGAGCTCGAGCAGAACGGCACACACGACGTAGAGTTGAGACGGAGGGAACAAAAGTAGACAGGTAGATTCAATGTAATTTTGAACTGCATTCGTCATTTCGTCATTCCGGCCTGCATCCATGGCCTATCCTCGGAGCAAACCACCACGTACACAATAAGAACTTCATCTGCATTGCCCAGAAAATACTAACACCGCAGTCAGAGAGAGAGAGAGCGCTCTGCCACAGTGATTAATTCCGTTGTTATCTTGGTCTTATTGGCTCGGGTCTGAAGAGGAGCACCCAATCAAGTGCAATGTGAAGATGCGCGCGCCGTTCCAATCTCGTTCGTGCTTGCCTTGTCGTTTAAGAAATTTTGGCGTCGTGGAGGGGGCACGGCACGGCATGGACCATGCAAGATGCAGCATGCATGCATGCAGCCACGCCGCTGGCCGCTCGATGGCCGGGAGCGCCGTCTTTGTCACAGCCAGGCGACAAGTAAGTACGTACGTGCAGTACGTTGGGCTATCAAAACCTCGGCACACACAGCTTTCCGGCGCGTGTGGCTCATCGTGGCCATACGTGCTCTGCGTCGCCCAAGTAACATGATGAGGTCGCTGCTTGCTCAATCATTTCTCTTCTTCTTCCGAACAAGATAATTCAGCAATGGACGAACAGGCCAAGCCACGCCCTGCAGCGCAGACGAAACCTCCCCAATCCAATCCAATCTACGAGCAGCCTGGCGGATTTGACGGGATAGATAGACGTATGCGCACAGCGCCATCCAGCGGGACCAGTTCAACCGGGGAGTGCGTTCCCGTTGTAGATAAGCTCGGCCGGGACGTGTCCCAGCGAACGAATTATTGCCAGTAGGTGAGCAGCGTTTCCCCAGACGAAATCATCATCTGATTCTGATCAAACCCAAAGCCAAAGCGCTCTCGTGTCATCGGGGTAAAGAAAAGGAAATTTGCCCAAAAGCCAAAAGGGAGCGGAGAATTCGACCACGGTAGCCGCCGCGGGTGAAGTTTTCGGGGAAAAGGGAGGGATGAATCGTCGCAGCGGTGGCACGGTCTTTCTTGCTGGGGTAAAAAAGAAAGAAAAGTGATCCTCCGCCGCCGTGCCGTAGGCTCTGTGTCGGGCGCGGCGAGTAGACCGGTGACCGCGCCGCCGCCAAGGACAGCGGCTCACGAGACCGGTTTTGCCTCGCGCGGGTTTCAGATTCGATTCGATTCGAACGCTGCGGGTGCACTGCACTTTTGAACGATCCAGCCAACGTGCCAATGTGGTAGAGACATTCTTTAGTAGTGCAGGTTAGAAAATGCAGGGATCTGGCCCCACTGTAACGTGACGGTTTACTTTCCACGAGCAATGCCGGCCCGTGGGCTGGGCTGGGCTGGGCTGGGCTGGGGTGACACGAATGAATTGACAAGGCGAGCTCGTGCGATTCCCTCGCGCCTGCCCGCGCTTTCCAGATCATCTTGGGAGCCTGGAGCGACGACACGGGCATGATCCCCGATCTGTTGGTTCTGTCTTTCGCTTTCTCGTCTTTGATCCCTTTTGGCTTGGATTTGTCCATGTCTGGCTCGCTTTACGAATTTATGGCTGGCCGGTGACCGATCGAACATCGAACGCAGGGCTGTTGCCTGCAAAACGAACGTGTGTCCTTTACCATTTTTTTGGGGTCCAACTACGAATGCTTACCTGGATGCTGGATGGCTGCGATCCCACAGAGTAAACTGGTTTTGATGGATGACATCAATTGTTTGTGTATGTGTAGTGGTGGCCAATTAACTTCTTTTTTGAGGGGGTAGT
>NC_057806.1:452150773-452212782 GCF_018294505.1 Triticum aestivum
AAAGCCTACTTTTTTGCACTATCACGGTGTAAAAATAGTCTTACATTTTTGTACGGAGGGAATAGTTTTCACAAAGGTTGTCATGCTTTGGTAGAAAAAAAACATAAATACTCCCTCCATTCCTAAATACTTGTCTTTTTAAAGATTTCAAATGGACTACCACATACAGATGTATATAGACATATTTTAAAGTGTAGATTCACTCATTTTGGTTCGTATGTAGTCATTTGTTAAAATCTCTAGAAAGACAAATATTTAAGAACGGAGGGAGTAGTTTGCAGGCGCATACAAAAGAATATGTTTGTTCTACAATACATGATATTTTAGATACTGCACGTTCTCCAATGTGCAATTTTGGCCATTAATTGTTGTATAAATATGTAAATAAACAATTACGACAACATTTTGAAACTATTCTCCTTGAAAAATCTAACAGCGACACAACCAAACCTATATAAATATTGTGCTCAAACTCCAATATGGATGGCTATGTTTGGTAAATGTTAAAAATTTGACGTGCTACCGAACATACAGATTTGTCATACAAAAACAGATAAGTTTGTCATGTTGCTGTGTAAGATTTACCATGTTCTAAAGTGATAATTGGCATGCAGTACCCCGCAAAAAAAAGATAATTGTCATGTAGTTTAAGGAAATTGTTAAAAAAAATCGCTACAGCAAGTAATTACCATGCGTTCGATCAGACATCAGATTTTTACAGTTAATTTTTACAGCGAGTAATTGTCATATTGACTTTTGAAGAACTTGCGGGCCGCAGAGGTACTTATGACATCGGTAAGGCCCATGATGTTGTCGCTAGGCAAAAGAAGCCCATATGGCCAACCGTAGCACGGTCCGATGCCGCTTCTCCAAGCAAAGCGAGAGGAGTTACTCAAAAAAAAAAAAGCAAAGCGAGAGGAAAGGTCTCCAATCGAGAGGCATCAACGGGGTCCACGACGCAGGCTTGTGGTGCCCCCATCCCATGGCGCCGTGGCTGCTGCTCCCCTCCTTCCCGTGGCCTCCCCCGCCCCCTCCCGGCTCCTCCTCTGGCCGCGGCGGCGGAGGCGGTGGAGGCGACGGCGGAGACTGGAAGCCCAACGTCGTCACGGCCATCGCCGGCGTCCACCTCGGCCGCTCCCTCCGCCGTCGCCTCGCCGGCCTCCTCAGCTCGCCGGTACTGGCGCTCTCGCTTAGCCTTCAATTCACTCTTCTATTGTGATGACGCAAACTGTCGGATTTTCACTGGCGACATCTAAGCCTATTTTAGGTAGCTTTATTAGTTAAGACTTATCACTTGTAATATACTGTGATATCCTTCAGTCTCTAGTTATACAGATGTTGGTTGTTATCATGATCACCTATGCTGCCTTTGAACTCTTTAACTTTTCATGTTAGAAATTGGTTTAAGAATTTGTGAGCTCGCTGCATAACTTGATCTGAACTGAATTGTGCAATGCGTAGGAGGTGCGGTCTCTTGATGTCTTACCGAGAATAGGCGACATTTGGTTTGGAGGATTACAGCCACTTGACACACACCACGTTCTTGGGGCGCTGGGAAATGTGTACTCCGCATCGTTTGTTTGCAGTTCTGCTTTCTTCGGTGGGAATAGATCAGGTGGGAGATACGTCGGTAGCGGAAATTTGCAGCCCAGACGGCCTCGTGGGATCAATTCGAAGAAGAGGCTGTGGACTAATGTTCTTCTTGCTGTTAATATCCTGTGAGTGATTGCTCAATTTAATACGCATGATTCCCTTCTATTCGATAGTAGTATTAGCCTCCTTTCAGCATTTGTGGATTAACACAGTTTTACTACTTTAACCAAAGGGCTTATATCGCTCAGATAGCATCGCAAGGAAAGCTTATTATGTGGGGAGCAAAGGTTGGTACGTGTTGAAATTTCCATTTCACCTATACTCTGTTTATTTTTTGACTTATGGGACTGCAACCATGATTTACGATGGAAGGTCAACAGCCTAATTGATAGAGGGGAATTTTGGCGTTTGGCTACATCAACAATTCTTCATGGAAATCTTACTCATCTTGCTGTATGTGATCCTGTTTCTATCGAGAATTAGAACTATACTCTACAAAATGACCATTGCTAACTTTCCTTCCTATCATTGTGGCAATGCAGTTCAATTGTTTTTCGTTGAATTCGATTGGCCCTACTGTGGAGCTCGTTACTGGTCCTAAAAGATTTCTTGCTGTTTATTTCACTTCCGCACTGGCAGGTGTTTGTTTCTCCTTGTTACCTGTTTTTGGTAAATTCATGTGGCGGTGTGATTGCTGTCTGCTTCTTGGTTCATAAATGATTCTTCATTCTTCGAACTGTAACAGGTTCACTAATGAGTTATCGCTATTGTCAATCACCTTCTGTTGGCGCATCAGGGGCCATTTTTGGACTGGTATGTCTAGTTCATTTCCAAAATACAGTTACATAAATACATCAGGGGCCATGAGTATTTTATTATGTATGATGCTTTATCATGGTTGCTTAACCCTACAGCATGGCATAATTTACTAGCAATATGAAATTACGAAATGTCACTGGTAGATCAGAACATAGATCATCTGTTGTAATTTGTTCAGATTGTTTCATCATTATTTCTTTCTATTCTACGACCTCAAAGTTGGAAACTTCAATTTGACCCAGTTCTATGTACTACATTAGTGTATATCTTTTGTTTGCACGTCTTGATTGAGTTGGCCTTTAATGTACTCCCTCCGGTCCTTTTTACTTCGCGTATTAGGTTCGGGTCAAGTCAAACTTTGCAAAGTTTGACCAAATATATATTAAGAAATATCAACATCCACAATACCAAATATATACTCCATGAAACTACATTTCATAATGAATCTAACAATATTGATTTGGCATTGTAAATATTGATACCTTTTTCTACAAGTTTGGTCAAAGTAAAGATGCTTTGACTTCAAACAAAACTTATATGCAGACTAAAAAGGACCGGAGGGAGTACATCGTTTTGTCTGCCGTAGTTGAGCATTTGAAAAATGTCATTTTGACCCAGTTCTATGTACTACATTTGTGTATCTTTTGTTTGCACATCTTGATTGAGCTTGCATGTACATCGTTTTGTCTGTCGTGCTGAGCATTTGAGAAATATCATATCATCTTGACCCAGTTCTATGTACTACGTTTGGTGTATCTTTTGTTTGCACATCTTGATTGAGCTGGTCTTTAAGGCCTTGTACAATGCAAGGTGCTTAGAGGGGTACTTCGAAAAATAAACCGATTTTTGTCTAAGCACCGGTGCTTATTTACAGAGGACAAACGCTTAATTAGGCACCCCTGCTATAGAGATAAGCAGCTGGTGCTTAAGAAAAAATCGGTTTATTTTACTAAACACCTCCCTAAGTGGCTTGCATTGTACAAGGCCTAATGTACATCGTTTTGTTTGTCGTACACTCGTACCTGAGCATTTGAAAAATATTATATCATTTGGACCCAGTTCTATGTACTACATTGGTGTATCTTTTGTTTGAACATCTTGATTGAGCTGGCCTTTAAATTTTAATGTACATCGTTTTATCTGTCATACTTGAGCATTTGAATAATATCATTTCTAATTGCCACCAGTATTTTGTACTAACAACAAGAACCGTAGGCCTATTCTTATTTAGTTAAGAAATTCATGATATACGTTCCTACATCATTTTATCACCTTATGTGTATCATCAGGTTGGTGCCTATGCTGTTTATACATGGAGGCACAGAAAGCTTTTGGGGCATGGAAGGGAAAGTTTAGAGCAGATCGCACGTGTAGTCATCTTAAACATGGTAGTGATTTATATATTTCCACTTACCTCATGTTTCTTTGTTTTTGCTATTTGCTTTGTCCCATCTAGAAATCTCATATATTCGGTTTGATACAGGGTATGGGTCTCCTTTCAAGGGGCATTGACAACTGGGGTCATGTAAGTCTCCCAAACTTCTGCATAATTCATTCCGCGCTGTAATGAAATGTTTATCTCATGAGTTCACTTGATTAATAACAGCTAGGAGGCTTGCTCGGGGGAGTGGCTGCGGCATGGTTTCTTGGTCCAGCTTGGCAAAACCAGTATGTAGCAAAGGATGGAAGAATGGTGTTCAAAGACAGGGCACCCATTCACCAGCTAATAGGCAGTAAAAGATCACGGTAACTGCGTGTATGATAGCCGTGCTCCTATTTTTACTGTGTATAATAGCTGAGACACGTGGGACAGGAAAGATAAAAGAAAGTAAGAAGGAAGATTGGGACAACATACCAAGCAAAGGGAGCAGCCGAAAACCATGGCTGATACCTAGTTCTGCAGAAGAAATCACCCACCATGCCCATGTGTGGCGGCTGCTGAGCTAGCTCTAGCTCAGAGAAGACCAGTGCCTCTGTGCTCACTTGGAGCTAGTTGCTGTGTTTGGATCACCTGCAGCTGTTACGATTGTGACAGGGTATGGTCAGGCGGTACTGACAATTGTATTTTACATTGTTTATTTATCAAGCATTGGTAGCACCTCATTGATAATCATTTGTGTAACTGAATTCATGATTGATCCTGCTAACTATGGGTATTGATCATTCTTGTCACCACTTTGTTTTATTTCGGTGCATGGATAAGATCTGATGACTGTTGTGGCATGCCAATAAATATATTGGGCACCTGTGTTCAAAAAGAAGTAAGTTGCGCACCAGCAAAATTCAGGACTTGCTACCCCTTTCTCCCTGAAGTTCTTTTTCTCGTTTTTCCTTTCTTGATTTGGGATTTGCGCTCCCGGCTTCAGCTTGGTTTAACTGAACATGAGCTCACAGTACTAACGTGAACATTTACAAGTATTTTAGGGGATACTCCCTCCATAAAGAAATATAAGAGCATATAGATCACTAAAGTAGTAATCTGAACATCCTTATATTTCTTTACGGAGGGATACTTGATTGAATGCCAAATTCTGGCGAAGTTCCGCCTTTATTTTCCAGTAAATCTGATCAAATGTGGCACCAACCTACAACATACCAAATTTGGCACCATTTCGATTTTGAGTTAATAATGTTGACAGCTTGGCCAAAATATACGGTAATCCACTCCGGTGCCCGGGCTCAGATGAGCCCGGTGAACAGTGCCGTGATTAAAAATAGAAAAAAAAATTTACTGGAAGATGTTTGAGTGCATGACGTGCGTGCAAAATTTCATCCCATCTGGACATCTGTAGAGCTCGTGGCAAAAAAGAGAAATTCGGCCAGAACCGTGCGTGAACAATAACCTTACAGAGACAAAATATAACCTTACAGAGCCAAATTTTGTCTTTTTTGTCACGTACTCCTCAAATGTCCAAATTCTACCAAATTTTGCACAAACATCACGCACACAAGTATTTGCTTGGAAAAAAACAGAATTTCTTGCTTTTCTGATTTTGCCCAGGCTCATCTGAGCCCTGGTGCTGAAACGCCGCACTCCAAAATATAGGCTCATTTTATTCCCACCAAGGTGGAGGTGGAGCACATGAAAGGCAAGCCAAAAGCTGTAACCTCTGTGACCTAACTTTGATATTTCAACAACATAAGCAAGCGTGCCACAGTACAAATGCTAAATTACCACTCAGCACGAAAAGGCCCACGGCATGAAATGCCACATCAAAGATGAGCGTTGTAGTATGCTGAATATGTCACAGGTAAGAGCATGAGTACATTCTTCTCTACCATAAGCCCCCAGCCCTTCGGCGAGACCTTAAGAGTACACATTCTTCTCTACCACAAGTCCCCAACCCTTCGGTGAGACCTTACAATTTGGTAAAGGCGTAAGGCAACATAAAGCCCTGTAAATTAGCATAATATAGACCTATATCTACAGTTATATCCGCCTCAGATGGTCCGGAATTCACCATACACAGAACCCGCCTTTGCAGCATCTTCCCAGTTCAGGAAGTTCCAAGCAGCAAAATTGCAACCACATCGACCTCATATTCAGGATAGATTTGTGAACAATGGAGCAGATACATTGGAAGCAATCTGACCATCACTTCAGGAATGGAGGAGAGCTGCAAGTTTACACTCGAATGAGATTTATTTTGCTCATAAATTACCCAGGGGCAGAGAACTGAAAAGCAAATTGAAGCAGCACATATGTAACTGAAGCAGACTTCAGCTGGCAGCAGTACTTGTGGGTTTTGAAAATTCGGATTCAATCAATGCAATTTCGCTAACGGGATACATACATAAATCAAATGTCCACCAGACCTGATTGCATATCAATCCATAGGGTAGTGTTGTACGAAAGAAGCACCCAATGCACCACAAGACAAAATATTAGGTTAATTCAAAATAATACAATACATATCTTCTATCTTCAATATGATCATTTATTTTCATTTAAAGGAAAATAACCCTAATACTTTATCTATTAGATACAAAACAATGCAG
Organism: Triticum aestivum; assembly: GCF_018294505.1. Classification (NCBI taxonomy): domain Eukaryota; kingdom Viridiplantae; phylum Streptophyta; class Magnoliopsida; order Poales; family Poaceae; genus Triticum; species Triticum aestivum. The sequence goes on from NC_057806.1 coordinate 452,157,185, forward strand.
TAGATTCATTGAGTGTCTCAATTCAAAAGTCAATGGCTACTTGACTAGAACTAAAGCACTTCAAACTAACTATCCAAATAATAAACATTAAATTAGAAATACAACCCTAAGTACATGCTACAGAGATAAGAGATCAGATACTTACAATACGGAGATGGAGCAATTGGAGGAGACTTGGTTGTTGTGCCACTTCGTTTCTTCCGTGGAGGAATGGAATGTCGAAAATGAGGCACTGGGGGTGAAGGTATCGGCATCATTTGATAAGTTGGTCCAGGGACTGCGTTTGGTACATGATTGGGGGATGGTAAGGGATGGGGAGGATCTACACGGCCAGGGATTGGTGGAAATGCTGGAGGAAGGTATGGTTTATGAACTGGGGGGGATGGAACAGCAGATGGCTGTGGTGAATGCACAAATGGAGGCAGCTTAGGGCCACTACCAAAGCAGGGTGGTTTTAACATTGGCCTACCAGCTGGAGGAAAGGGGTTACAGTCAGAACATGGAAAACAAGGGGGGTGGTTTGGTAAAGGGGGAGAAGCCCGAGGGGAGGGACTAGAGGTTGGGGGTGCAAGGTACGGGACACTCCCAGATGGCGACAAAGATGGTGGTACACTTGTAGAAGGTGATGGAGAGGGGGGTGGATATGGAGATGGTGAAGGAGCTGGACTAGGAGATAAATATGAGATTGAGTGTTGCAGATACGATGACAGCTGAACTCCTTTTACCTTACCAAATACAGAGTGATTAAGCCCAAGGTTCCTCGCGTCAGGTTCTTTGATTAGCTCAGCTAGTTGTTTCAATCTATATGGCAACAGAATACTAGTCCCATCTAACACCGATGCCTCAATAGTTGCTGGGGCTTCAACTGAAGAACCAATTTCATTCCTGAACTGCAAGTATATTCTCTGCATATATATGATAGACAGTGAGCTTAAATTCAAAAAATGAAGCCAGAAAATCGGTAATAATACCTCGTCGAAAGTGATTAAATCGGTGATACCTCATAGGACCTCAAGTTCAATCCAAATTCCAATTGATTTTTTAGCTCTGTAAGATTACCCAAGATCTGACCAATGGAGTTGTTCAGCACAAAGTTGAATAGTGGGTCTGTGCTTGCCCATATAGAACCAGATTGCGCAGGAACAACAGTAATTCCTCCAGGGAATCCCAACAACTCGATGGAAGATGGATAACCAAAAATTGATGGTGTCAAGGATAGGTTCAGCTGCTTCAGCATCATCCCTATTAAGGATGACCTCAGTACACTAAGGGCCGGCAAACTTATTGAAGCATCTTTTGGATAAGGAAGAACACCAAAAACCACACGCGTGGAGTATTTAGAAGCTAAAGAGTGCATCGAAACAATGGAAACCTGTTTTAAAACATATTTGGATTAACCAATGGTAAAGGCAGAAGAATAGAAGAGAAATAAGAAAATTCTGTCACCTTGCTATTAGGTACACCAATCTCTTCAAATATGTCACTCCCTATTCTGTCCATGTGAGCAGCGAGGAACGATACTGGCTTTTCCAACGTGAAACCAACCTGGATTTCAGCTGAAACAGAGAAAAGAGTCCTTTAGTCGATACTCAAATCCACCATTACGCATCACTATATAGTTCTGTGAAGTAGAAAATGCAAATGACATTTTTACAAACAAACATATGGGCAAATAGAAATAGACAAGCTCTAGGAAAATGTTCGCCAAGTTAGCCAAGATGAAGGGACAATGTGGTTTAGCTTTTGTTTAGTTTAGCACAGTTCAGTAGAAGTAAATAACTAACCTAGTGGTAAAATAGGATTGCTAGTAATGGTTTGAGAGATAACAACCAGTCAATAAAGAATCACTCTAGCACTTCCGCGGACAGGGAGTGACTAGGGGTATAAAAAGCTACAGGTCAAATGCACTTGACATAAATGTGCCACAAATGCGAGGGACTGGGAGCGTGTTTGGTTCGGGTCCTTGCTGCCAAACGCCTGGCCTGGAGCTTCCCTGGGAGCAGCCTGGTCTTTGTTTGGTTAGATTCCTGAAAAACTAGACCAGTGCATGACCTGGATCGTCCAGGCAGTTGGTTAGACTCAGGCATCCTATTCTGGTAGCCTGGATCATGGAAAGCAGCAGCCTGGCGTTAATACAGCACTTTGCAGATGGATTACAGGCCAGTATGTCAGTACATATATTTATTTAATCCTTTGATGGCTTCCCAGGCCTAGGGCAGGATCCAAACAGCTACCTGTCCAGGCTGACAGGCCAGGCCAAAAAATCAAAATCCAGAAGCCCAGGCGGGGCAGCACTTTCCTCCAGGCATGCAGCCCAGGGCAAACAAGCTATCCCTAGTTAGCACAGCCACCATTACTGATAAGAATGTACAGGCGTCAAACTTAGTATATACTAGCACAGAAAATTTATCTCAACAGGAAAGACAAAATGCATATAGAAGAACCAAGTGATACAGAGATTAAAGAGGGCAGTAGAGCACTATGGCACTACCGTATATAAGTTATTAGATTAAGATTGCATGGTAAGCTATTAGATAAGAGTACCTTAATTACATGGTAAGATTTTATTGTCCTGCAAACATTTGAGACACCTTAAGTAAGGAGTTTATATTCTACTTAAGCCCTTAGAATCCAGGGCTAAGAAAATGCTAGCATAGGTAGTGTGAGTTTAATTACACGTGAGAACCCAATTAAATCTTGATGAAAAATATGACGAGTTTGAGAATGTGAGGTTGCTCAAGCCACTTCATACAGGTCCCAAATATACAACTATTTAAACTTCATGGTCTGGGCAAAGAACAATAACCATATTTTACACTTAACTACAGAGAAATATACCTTCAATCATTCACTGAACAATTTCTTATCTAATTCATAGGCGTGCATAAGTATGGTAGGTATGCCAACAACATAACACACACCCGAGAACACTTCACGTAAACACTTAATAGCAAAATACGAGGACGCTTGTAAATTGTAATTAATCCGTAGCCTAGCCAACACAACCATGCAATGCCAGTGAAAATGAAGCCAATGACATGTATGGCAAGCCTCCATTTAAATGAGCATCTTATACAGGCAGGGTAAAGTAAACACAGCAACCACGTCTGGAATCACCAGTACACTACCACCAGCTTATGCAGTAGGAAATTCATAAATCCACGACCCTTGTTATCATGACAAAAGTAGTGATCTAAATGCTCTTGTATTTCTTTACAGATGGAGTACTCTGGAAACAAATTACACATCTAACTTTGACAGAAACAAGCCAAGAATTCTACACCCTGTGTGTGTGTGTTTTTTTGAAGGCTACACCCTGTGTGTTGGGAAACCCATGAAAGAGCAAATCATACAGGCACAGGCTGTATACAAAAAGAAAAATACGGGAACCCGAGTACCATGTCCAAGTGACCTCTAAGGCTCTAACAAGACATTTCCAGGAATAACTTCTATGTTGCATCAATCATAACAATTGCCTTCAAACCCCAGGTCATAACAGCAAAACCTATATGAACTTGTAATTCAAACTATCTAAGTAAGGTTTCAACTGAATCCAGAATCTGAAATTCATTACAAGAAGAGAAGTAGAGAACCAATCGTTCACCAACCAGAGACAGCCAATTGTCCCAGAGCACCAGCCGACCGAAGTTGAGTAGTAAAATCGTGCAAATCCTAGATCCAGGGCGGATGCATCGAAGCATCGAACAGCAGCCCGAGGTGATGAACTCGCAGTCGTCCCATCTCGTCGATCCGCTGTCTAAGGCCTAATTGACTGAGTCGTCACTGCACCCACGCGCACGCGCAGTAGACCAACTAAACCGACTAATCGCTAACCACGAGGAAGAAGAAGTTAAGCGGTGGAGGCGGAGAGCTCACCGGCGAGAACGTCGGGGTCGCTGGAGAGGTAACCCTTGGGGCGGGAGGGCAGGAGGAGGAACAGCGCCGGGACGAGGACCCCGACAGCGAGCGCGAGCACGAAGACGCACCGGAACGAGACGGAGCGGCCGACCGCGCCGGCGAAGCCGCACCCCCACCCTCCCCCTCCTCCTCCTCCGCCGGCGATCGCGAGGCCTCCCGCGCCGCCGAGCTCGACATCGACGGGCTTCCCCATTCCGAGCGCATCTGACTCCGCCCCCACGACCCCCAGCTCCCCGCCGCCGCCGCCGCCGCAACCACCCGCGGGCGCGCGTGGAGGCCGCCTGGACGACTAGCCGCGCCGCGCTTCTACCTCCCGCCGGCGAGACTGTCGGTTAAGTAGGGTTTTTTTCCCCTCTCCCCGCCTCGTCTCCCCCCTTGGATTTATCCCCTTGTTTTGTGCCTGAGGTGGGTGCCAAGTATGCGGATGGATTTCGACGGGGAGCTTTCTCCTCCTTTCCCCCCTCCCTCTTTGCTTTGCTCAGTGCCCGAGCCATGTGCTATTTTTTGCCGAGATATAGTACATTCGCGTGAGGGTACGATATTTCTTTTTTGAGCTGTGAGTAGGAGTGTTTTTTACTGCGGCCATTTCGTTCGGGCATCGCCGTCAGTGACGCTGCCTGATGACCACCTGGCTCTGGCTGCGAGGCCAAATCCCACCTTGCTTTCCCGACCAACCGGGCATGTGAGGACATGTGGCGAGCTACCTCACTTGCCATTTCTTTTCTTTTTTTTGGCTTCTCATCAGCTTCGTCACAGGTCACTTGTCAACTGGGACGCACACTTGTGCAGCCACCGAGTGCGCTTTTGTTTAGTGACCGCACCGGCTTTGCGTGTTTTGTGTAGCGTCCGTGTCATTAGGTGGCCGCCATAGACTGGCTTTGGCTGGCCCCGGTCAGTTGGTTGGGGGTTCACCAGAGAATTCCTACTCTTGTTTGTATTACACGTACCGCGTGATGTGGCGCAATGTATGACAGGTGTAGTAAGCAATGGTATACCTAGTTTCAAAGGAAAAAAGCAATAGTATCCCTTACGTTCCACAAAATATAAGGTCATCTTCAACACAGACCCTTGACCCGCCTGCATACGTCCGGATCATGCTGTCCGGACATGTTGTGTCATCCAGTGCGGGTTTGTACCGGTTAACAGGATAGTCCGGACACACTTTCTCTCGCAAACGTGGAGGCTTTGTAGGCGTCTGGACCGCTCCCAAACCCGCATCTAATCGACTGGCCCACCCAAACCCACCTCCCGCGCTTTTCATCCCACGCGTCGGGCCGCTTGCCGTACCGCATTCATGTCGGCCTAAAGCAGGCAGTGTCCAGCATTGATGTCCGCGATTTGACCGAACGGGAAGGCGGTGCAAACAGACGCGACCTCTCGGGTGTCGCTGCTTCAATGCAGACGCCGCATCACGAGAAACCTACTTCAGCTGCTGCACCACACTGAAGCGGGCTGGCCGACCCTCCGTCTGGCCTGGCCGTGGCTATTTAAGACCTACATTGGTGACGCACAGATCCACACTCCCCCTGCCTGGCATCGCGTCGTCCTCCTCTCCCTCGCCGTCACCTCGCTGAGCCCTTCCTCATATTTGAGCCCATCGGCGATGCCGAAGTCCTAGTTCTCCGCGCCGGTAGAAGTTTTTCTTCAGGCGGATGGTGGTGCCGCCGACCTTGCTTTGCGGGACCATCTGCATCCACGACGGCGGGCTCCTCTAGCGACGAGGAGGACCAACCACAACAGAGGCCCCATCTTCTCTCGGAGGCGGCTTCGACGGACGAAGAATTCGTTTGTCAGATGGAGATCATGACGGGGTTTTCCCTCCATCACATGGGCCCGGCGCCGCCATCGCCAGCGCACGTAAGCGGGAGTCGGCATCCCCACTGCGACAGGTGAAGGACGAGCCGGTGTCCCTACCACGCAACCGCGGGCTCCAAATTGGTGGCCATGTGAAGCAGGATCCGACATCCCCTTAGCATCTCCGCCGTGTGAAGGACAAGCCGGTGTCGCCTCGCCGCACAACCGCTACATGTTGGGAACGCAATAATTTCAAAATTTTCCTACGCACACGCAAGATCATGGTGATGCATAGCAACGAGAGGGGAAGAGTGTTGTCCACGTACCCTCGTAGACCGTAAGCGGAAGCATTATGACAACGCGGTTGATGTAGTCGTACGTCTTCAAGATCCGACCGATCCTAGTACCGAAAGTACGGCACCTCCGCGATCTGCACACGTTCAGCTCGGTGACGTCCCACAAACTCTCGATGCAGCTGAGTGTCAAGGGAGAGCTTCGTCAGCACGACGACGTGATGACGGTGATGATGAAGCTACCGGCGCAGGGCTTCTCCTAAGCACTACGACGATATGACCAAGGTGGATTATGGTGGAGGGGGCACCGCACATGGCTAAGGGATCAATGATCAACTTGTGTGCCCTAGGGTGCCCCCCTGCCCCCGTATATAAAGGAGCAAGGGGGAGGTCGGCCGGCCCTTGGGGCACGCCAAGGAGGGGAGGAGTCCTCCTCCTAGTAGGAGTAGGACTCCCCTTTCCTAGTCCAACTAGGAGGATGAAGGGGGAAGGAAGGAGAGGGAGAGAAGAGAAGGAAAGGGGGGCGCCCCCCCCTTCCCTAGTCCAATTCGGACTAGAGGGGAGGGGGCGCGCGGCCCTGCCTTGGCCGGCCCTCTCTCTCCACTAAGGTATCCGGATCCGGCTATACGCCATACTTCGGCACCGCCCACTTCAAATATGGAACCTCCTCGATGGCGGGGAACGAGGCAAAAGAACTTCTTCCATAATTCAAAATGGGCCTCGATGCCTAAGAATAGCTTGCAGAGGGCAACGAAACCTGAGATATGCAGAATCGAACCTGGGGTGAGGTTGTGTAGTTGGATGCCGTAAAATTCCAATAACCCCATGAGAAAGGGATGGATTGGAAAACCTAGGCCCCGCAACAGGAATGGGATGAAACACACCCTCTCCTCCTTATTGGGGTTGGGGAAGTTCTCAGCCATCACGTCGTTGCTGATTGAGGCCAATCCCGCTCGAACAGAGACTAGATCCACGAGGGGAAGATAGCCCTACGTCTGGAGTCAGCTCGGCTGAAGATGAGGCACGGAGCAACTCTGCTAATCACCCTCTTGAGGGCCATGGGGCGCGAAGAGGAGCTTGGGGCACTAGCCATAATGGAGGGCTCTATTCATGGCTAAACTTGGCACTTTTCCTTTTTGCGCGTTGTGGGATGGCATTGGGGGATCTACAACCCCTTATATAGATGTCGTCTGAGCATGGTGGGGCCTGTTTGCAAAAAAGCATGGACCGTTCGTATTCACTTAGCGCGCGGAAATTGAAGCGACAATAGGGAGGAAGCGTAAGAGGCAGGAACATCAAGGTCATGGCCGGACTGACATTGATACGAAGTATAATGAAGAACCCGTCTTGCAAAGCCGAAGACATAATCCGGATACTACTCGTCGTTGAAGGCTAGTTCGGGGGCTACTGAGGGAGTCCTGGATTAAGGTGTCCTCGGGTGTCTGGCCCGTGTGTTATGGGCCGGACTGATGGGCCGTGAAAGATAAAGAGTAGAAGGCCTTCCCCTGTGTCCGGATGGGACTCTCCTTTGCGTGGGTGACAAGATTGGCGTCCGGATGTATAGATTCCTAATTCTGTAAACCGACTATGTACAACCTTAGGCCCCTCCGGTATTTATATAATCCGGAGGGTTTAGTCCGTAGAGACAATCAGAATTCCTATAGGCTAGACGGCTAGGGCTTAGCCATTATGATCTCGAGGTAGATCAACTCTTGTAACCCCTATACTCGTCGAAGTCAATCAAGCGGGAAGTAGGGTTTTACCTCCATTAAGAGGGCTTGAACCCGGGTAAACATTATGTTCCCTTTGTCTCCTGTTACCTTCGATCCTCAAACGCACAGTTCGGGACCCCTACCCGAGATCGGCCGGTTTTGACACCGACACTACCCGCATAGCCTTTTCATTTAGTCTACCTAGCCGTCTAATCAACTTCCTGCAGGCCACTTCTCCCATTTACTTCTCCATCGGGAATCGATTTTCCTCGGCTTCTTCACCTCTCCTTCATCTTCATTTGCATCCAAACCACACTACATTCACATTGTTTTAACCTCTTCACATCATCCTGGAGTAATTCCGAAACCCCCTTAAAATAATCATCTTATTCAGTTAGACTAGCCATCTAATCCTAATTCTCCAAACCATAGCCCTCCGGTCCAGCGGTTCCAAATGGCGAAAGAGATCCAGATGCAGGTTTTTAGCGTCTAACATGTCCTAGTGAAGGCTCATTGAGCATAGTTGCCACAGTCACCGACCACCCAAGGGTTGTTCGGAAGTGGATCAACAATGTATCCAACTCCCTCCAAAAGGTGGAGATGAAGGTCATCGGTCTCGACGCAGAGTACACGGAGTGTGCCACTGGGAAGATCCAACGCGTCGCCGTCCTTCAGCTGTGCCTCAAAGATGATGTTTTGGTGTACCACATCATACACGAGCCCTTCATACCAGGTGAGATTCACGATTTCTTGTCTCAGGAGGACATATACTTCTGTGGGGCAGCCATCGCAGGGGACAAACAAAAGTTGGAGCCGTACAACCTTGATTTGAAAAGCATCGCTGACGTACAAACCAAAATAAAAATTCATGTAGAAGACTATGATAAACCGACACCATCCTTATTCGACGTAGCAAATTTTGTGCTCGGGAAAAATCTTCTGAAGGGTGACGAGACGCTGGCATTAAGGTCGTCTGGATGGGAGAATTTTCCCTTGACGTATGAGCGGATAAAATATGCTGCCCTCGATGCCCATGTGAGTTTTGAGATAGCTGCAAGGTCCAGAGAGCTTGTTGCGAAGCCGTCTCCCACAGAAAATTAGAAGAAGAAGAAGAAGAAGAAGAAGAAGAAGAAGATACACCAGCAGCAGGGCATTATGGATGGATGAACTATTTCCTCTGTTGTAAAAAAATTATTCCCTCTCTGTGTATACTGATATAGATGGACTATTTCGATGGTGTGCATGTCTTTGGAACAAGTATAAGTATGGGTCCGCTTGACTATAAGGAACTATTTATCCGCCTAACTTTCTCTACTACTCCTTCCAGTGATCGGTATGCAATGCATGTGTCCGTAGACACGACAACTTGTCCATGGAAGTACAACTACGACGACCATCACGTTTCATCCACTACCACTCGCGATTCCCACGACGCCGCTCCAACCCACGGCACCACGTTCCCCGATGTGCGCCTCACCCCTCTCGGCTACACCGCCCCTCTGCCTTTGTGTGCATGACATGTGGGCCACCTAAAATGCGGTAAGCATCAAGTTTCTACCACAGCCACATGCAATTCCCACGATGCCGCTCGAACCCATGACACCACATGTCCCCCGACCTGCGGCTCACCCCTCTCAGCCCCACTGCCCCTCTGCCTTCGGGAGCATTACATGTGGACCAGCCACCTATCGGGTCCATGTGTTATTGACTCAAAGGCAGGTGTAGTAAGGCGCTGAAGCTCAGTCCCGAGGGCCCCGAGAGGGGAATGTAACTCCTGCGCCAGGCCTTGTGGTGCTACTGCTGCACGAACTCGTGCCAAACTCGAGATTTGTTTATTTACTATACATGCACGCAATGATTTGATGGACATTGTAATCTCAACATCTGATGGGGAGCTCTAAATTTGAATTTGAAACTTATAAAACAAAAAAATTCAAAAAAAATAAATCGAAACAAAAAAACAAGTCCCCTGGTTTGTCACCGCGAAGATGCGGTTAGAAAGGAGCACAACGTCTTCGTACTCATACGGCAACAAATCGGCCACACACAACATGGTCCACCTTTGAACGCCATGTGCAAGGTTCCTGAAAGCAATCACGATGTCGAACACCGTGATGAGAGTGTAATTTTGGTTGGCGAACGACCTTATCGGGCCTTCCATGATTTCTACTTCAATCTCACCGTGGTTCCATCGTACCAATTCAGGCGGTGGCCCATTGCATGGCTGATCCCAATGTTGGACAAAGCTTCTACAAGAACGGTGTCACCATTTTAAATGTTTTGCAAATTGATGTTGGTACCGTCCCATACATATGCAAGCCAATCTCCACTCGCACCGAGCCTAACCTGTGAAACAGTGGGCAGGGGGAGAATTAGGAAATGGACACGGAAGTAGTCTTTAGAATGCATTTACTACGTGATCAAACTCATCTTACCTACTCATCGGACAAAATCCGAGTGCCCCTCAACGTCGGCATCTCAAGGGGCGTCAACTTGCAACTACAGCCACGCCGCACTGGAGAGACCCCCAAGGAAACATCCTCGTGCGTTACACAGAACATCAAGATGCATTTGTATGAGTAGTTTATCTTGTGAGAGAAAAGGATGAACGAGGGAAGGACTTATTTGCAAATGTAGAGAGGGGTGTAGGTATCTTTTTGCAAAATTGCCATAGTTTTCTTCCTATCCGTCAGATATAAATCGGACGACCTATATTGCAGGATGGCAGGCACACCATCATCACCAACTCTACTTTTTATAAGATATAAGAGAGTAGTAGACTAGCAAGATGCCCGTGCGTTGCACGGAACATCAAGATGCATTTGTATGAGTAGTTTATCTTGTGGGAGAAAAGGATGAACGAGGGAAGGCCTGATTTGCAAATGTGGAGAAGGGTGTGGGTATCTTTTTGCAAAATTGTGACAGTTTCCTTCCTATCCGTTAGATATAAATCGGACGGCCTATACTGCAGGATGGCAGGCACACCATCATCAACAACTATGTTTTTTATAAGAGTAGAGTAGAGATAGAGATAAAGACTACTACTACCAATGTGCTGGCCCGTGCGTTGCAATGGATCCAAAGTAGTAGAATAATACTTGTTCCCGGTCTTGAAATATAAACACTAGTTTTGATATACATATATCAATAAAAATAAATCATGCTTCACTCAAAATATATTCCTCGGGCTATTTTGATGAGGTGAGGGATGGGTGTGGCTGGTTTGAAGATAACATCTTTTAAAAAATTGGAGCTATTTTCACATTTTGTAGCTTGGCACGGCATCCGGTGCACCTAACCGTCTGAAAAAAATTGAGTTTGGTTTGGTGGCACACGCTGCAGCAAGATGCCCGTGTGGGCTTCTTCTATAACTAGCAAGATGCCCGTGCATTGTAGGGAACATCAAGATGTATTTTTTTACAAAACACATGTTGTGATTGACCCTTGCAGGAGTAATCCCATGTGTAAAAACTAATGATATGTCAAGAATTTTATCAGAAAAATGGTATCTTTGGAACAAGTTTTCTCTACTATTGCTCCTTGCAGTGAGCAGTATGCAATGCATGTGTGAGCAGACATGACAGCTTGTAACCACGACGACCATCACGTTTCTTGTTTCTACCACTGCCACACCCACATGTGATTTCCACGACGCCGCTCCAACCCACGACACAACGTCCCCCGACGTGCGCCTCATCCCTCTCGGCTCCACCGCTCCTCTACCTTTGTGTGCATGACATGCGGGCCAACTGAACTACGGTGACCATCAACCTTCTACCACAGCCACACCCGATTGGACGCGATTTCCCTGCTCCGCTCTTGTGCTCCGATCCGTACTCCCGCACCATCGAATTTTCATCCAGCGGTTGTGACACATTTTGTCCCGGGCATCAATCATCAGCTGGAGTACTTCTATACTATAGGTGGTACCCGCCGGTGTGGCCATCTACGCCTCGTAATGCCCCGACGCCCAGCTGTGGCACCCTCGCCACAACCACGCCACCACCAGCCGGTTCATCTCGAACGAGTGAGTCGCGAACCACGCCACCACCATGAGAATGACATGTGGGCCAGCCGCATTTAAGGTCCACATATCATTGACTCATAGGCCGATACACCAAGCCACTGAAGCTCGGTCCCGTGGGCCCTAAGAGGGAAATGTAACTCCTGCGGCAGGCCTTGTGGTGCTCCCGCATTACGAGCTCGTGCCAACCCCGAAATTTGTTTCTTACTACTACCAATGTGTCGGCCCGTGCATTGCAATGTATCCAAAGTATATCTATTTAGTGGAGTGCACTCTAAACACATTATCTATTTACTTTTCTCTAACGTTTCGTAGCCAGGCAACCAAGCCACATAAGCTTCATGGGTGCCTCCCAGATCGTATTATTCATACTACGTTGATTGAAAAAAGATAAACCACCCAAAACAAGATCTTCCGGTTTTTTGTTCCTACGATGTTGTGACGTGCACGTACCTAGTTGTATAGAGGTAGTACTAGTTGTAGTACAAACTTCATACTAGTAGGAGTAGTAGTACGGAATGCCCCTACTCTATCAACGAGCCCCATCTGACACCAAATTTCTTGGCTTCCGTGCTATAGCTAGATCTTCCCCTCGTTTTTGTTTTCCAACCCGGCGGCGGGTCGGGTGCAGATTGCCAAAGTCGGTTTGCTCAACGGCGGTCCCACATGAAAGTGAAAATGCTAGGCAACACACCTTCCCTAGCTATGTGGTGTGCCGGACGGGCCATGGAGTACTCCCGATTCCCGGGCGTGTGGGGGTGCGACGCGAATGGAACATGCCTTTTTCCTTTTACTAGCAATGTGCCCGTGCGTTGCGACGGATCCAAAGTAGTAGAATAGTAGTACTTGTTCACAAACTTGAAAGAAATCACTCTTATTTTGATATACATATATACCACTAAAAATATATTGCTTTTCACTCAAAATATATTTCTCAGGTTGTTTTGATGAGGTGAGGGAGGGATGTGGTTGCTTTCAAGATAATAAGGAGTTTCTGCAAATTGGAGCACAAAATTGGGTTATTGTTGCAAAAATGCCACAACTTACCTCACAATCGTTAGATGCAGATCTAATGGTTAGAAACGATGGATGGCAGACACACCACCATCACCAACTGAGTCTTTATAGGAGTAGGAGTAGAGAAACACGTATAAATTGTAACATTTGGTTCTGCTCCTTGGCACGATCGATAGGTAGAAATAACGATTGGAAATGCTAGGGTGGGTCTATTTCCACCAGATAAGCAGGGTACGTAGTAGCTAGGTTGGCGCATCATTGGTTTGGTCACATGCCGTCCGACATGTTCTAGTGTTTCTAGCAAGATGCCCGTGCGTTGCACGAAGTTGATGGAAAAGGTAAGCACAACTTATAAAATTGATGGGTGGAGTACTAGTTACAGTGATGCATATAATTAAGCAAATGGATCGTACATGTCGGTATTGACTGGAACGAGAATGCAATAGCACAATAAGAATTAAGGCCACGATGATGCGATCGCAGTGGTGGTTACAGGAGGCAAGAATAAAGATGCATCCATCAATGTACGACCTCCTCCTCCTCAACTTAGTGCGCCGGGCCACCGACTGGCGGCTAAGGAGCGGCGGCTTTTGTGGCGAGGTCAAGGTGCTTCTTAGCAAAGGCATCCAAGGCTTCCAGCCGGTTGAGGAAGGCCAACGTAGTAGCGTCCTCACTGGCCTTGTAGATACCTATGTACATGATTTGCTCCTACACGTGGATGTGTAGGTCGATGAATTCTTGCAGGGCAAGGCGCCTTGTGGCGAGCGCGACCTCCAGATGGACATTCTTCATGGTGTCGGCGGGCAGTCGCAGGGCCACCAGTGCTTGAAAGAGGTTCCGGCCATGGAGGCCGATTAGGGTGGCAGGCAATGAGGAGCCCGGGCGCGCGGGCTGGAGGAGTACGGCGATGTCGTCCGCGAGCTTCTTGAGGACGGTGAACTTGTTGGTGGTGGCAACGATCATCTGGTCCAACTGAGAGTCGTAGTTGGCATCGACGACGGCCATCCACCAGCCGGTCGCCAACACTGTCTGGAGACGATCCTCGGTGCCATGCCGTAGGCCGGCGTCGTGGACCATCTGGTATAGCCGCTGCCTGCTCGCGCGCATCGCCGCCATGGGTCTGGAGTGAGCACTTTTTCTCTTAGTGTAGGTGCTTAGGCAAATACTTAGGTGCGTATGATGTGGTAGATGCATTGGAATGGAGGGGCACCTTTATATGAGTGCAAACAGCGTTGCATTCACATCGTGCAACCTCTTTTTCCGGTCCTCCTCCCATTACTTCCCTCATGCATTCATGATGCTAATTGAAGGAGGATGCATCATTGGCCGTTCAACATTCCGGGAACCGCTACCCCCTCCCTCGTCTGCATTAAAGCCGTTATGAGAACTGCACCGCCCACTGTCAAATCGAATAGTATTGCGCCGCCCGCTGCACGTCCGGCTGAACATGCCTCCTCGCCTCCATCAAACCCCTCCGTTAAACCCGCATGCAAACCAAGAAACCTACTCCGGCCACACGCCCGTTCATGAGCAGGCCGGAATTAAACGCAACGCCGACCGAGATCCTCCCGTCCGCCCTCAGTTTAAATGAGGCCAGACGCCGGCCAAGCTCCTATCATCTGCCCTCTATTTAAAAGAGGCCAGACAGACAGCAGACAAGAATCGCACCCCTTCGCCGCTCCCCCATCTCCTCCTTCACCATTTTCTCCACTCTTCCAATGGCTTCCGAGGAGCCGTTCTCCGGCATACTACCTGACTGGGTGGCCCGCCGAGCCCTCCGGATATGGGCGAGGCCGCTCAGTGCTTCACCAACCTCGCTTGGCCCGACGGAGCCAGTTGCCATCCCAAGCCGGCGCGTGGTTCAGCAACTCGCCGCTCCAGTTCATCTCAATGAGGAGTGGCGAGTTGCTCAACACCGGCATGGCGGCGAGCACGCCGGTACGGGCGTCATCGCTGCCGCGTCGTACTGCACCACCAGTGTTTGTGGTGGCCGCACCTCCCATGTCTGTGTGTGTGTGCCTCCCGTACCTGCGGCAGCGCCATGCAGGTAGAGACAGAAGTCGGGTGCGTGGAGAGCGACAAGTCGGTGGCCAGCTTCTCCGTGTCCGCCGCCATCATCGAGGAGAAGTAGAACATGGGAGGCCGCCACCACTTGGGTCCCATGAAGGCCACCACCGAGGCGACGACTGCGCATTCAGGTGGTTTCTTTGTTGCTTCATCTCTTCCGAGGACCTTCGTCGACCCCGCAAGTGTCTGCCGGACATGAGGAAGACAAAGGGATCCGCATGCGGCCATTTAGATTAGGTACTCCCTCTCCGGCTGACAGGAAGTATTTGTTCTAAGAATGGATAAATTGGATGTATCTATAACTAAAATAAGTCTAGATACATCCATTTCTAGGACAAGTATTTCCGGATGGAGGGAGTATTAATTATACCAAGAGAGACGGATTATCACCGCTTAGTTCATGTAAATGTAATGAAATCCATCATCCTTATATGAAGATCCGACTTTTTTATACGAAATCCTTCATGCTTATATGAAATCAGTCCGTGTTTGCACGAAGTTCATCTAGTTGGTTAGAGTTGTGAAAATGTATGTCGCTGGTGTTTGATGTCATCCTCCGCAGAAGGAAGCGGGAGGAAATTTGCCGGCTGTAGTTGGAGATGCTCTTAAGCTAGAAATAATAGAGTCACATCCAATCCATTTGAGTTAATTGCGTGTATGATTCTCCCTCTATAAAAAGTTAATTGCATGTACAGTGTACACATGACTTGCAGGGTGGCTACAGCTTCGTACAAAAAGTTAAAAAGAAACAAGTCCATCCTTAATCTTGTATTCTAAGTACTCTGCAGGTTCTACTGTCAATACAATAGTGAAAGCAATATATATTAAATAAGTAATATATACTATAAAAATATAAAGTTAAAGACATAATTCAAACTCAGGTCATCGTGTTGCGAGCATCCGGCGCTAACCAGTCCAGCACATTTTTGTTGTGGACCATGCTGGAGATATATCTCCATGTCTACTATTATACTCCCTCCGTTTCTAAATATTTGTCTTTTTAATATTTCAAATGGACTACCACATACAGATGTGTATGTGGATATATTTTAGAGTGTAGATTCACTCATTTTTCTTCGTACGTAGTCATGTGTTGAAATCTCTAAGAAGACAAATATTTAGGAACGGAGGGAGTAGAAAACAGAGTTGGTGATGATGGTGTGCGTGCCACCCTGCAATATAGGCCATCGGATTTATATCCAACGGATAGGAAGGAAACTATGACAATTTTGCAAAAAGATACCCACGCCCCTCTCCATGTTTTCAAATAAGGCCTTCCTTGATTCATCCTTTTCTCTCACAAGATAAACTACTCATAGAAATGCATCTGGATGTTCCGTGCAATGCACGGGCATCTAGCTAGTTTCTTTTAAAATAGTTACTGTGATAATTGGGTTGAAGTGATATATTTTATGTCTGCCCCGAATGATTTCAGATTCACTAGTAGTAACAAATAAAAGTTTGCCTTGTTAATTAACAGAAAACAGGGTGAAAACTATCACATGAGGCCAGTAAAAACAAGGCACACTGGGTTCAGCGTCATCGTCACTATGCGTGTGCGAGAAGTCCACATATCGAGGGAGCTACGGAGAGAAAGACGTATCGAGTGTGTCTGAGCGAGGCACAGAGACACAATGTTTGAGAGAAAAACCAATTGACAGATTAAGATCAGATCGGGTTGTCACCGTTCTGCTGTCATTGTTGGGGTGGGGGATGGGGAGGGGGGTGGGAGGGAGAGAAAGACGTATCGGGAGTGTGCGCGGTAGGCACAGAGGCACAACTAGCGTGTGTGCGTGTATGTGTTTGAGAGAGAAGCAGTAGATAGATTGCCACCCTACTCCTTCGGTGTCGGGTTGTGTGTGTGTATGTGTGTTTGAGAGAAAAGCCAGTTGATAGATTAGTATCAAGATCGAGCTGTCACCCTTCTCCTTAGGTGTCGGGAAGTGTGTGTATGTGGGTGTGGGGGGGCAGTGACACTTAGATATCTCTACTCTTATAAAAACAGAGTTGGTGATGATGGTGTGCCTGCCATCCTGCAATATAGGCCATCCGGTTTATATCTGACGGATAGGAAGGAAACTATGGCAATTCTGCAAAAAGATACCCACACCCCTCTCCACATTTGCAAATAAGGCCTTCCCTTGTTCATCCTTTTCTCCCATAAGATACACTACTCATAAAAATGCATCTTGATGTTTCGTTCAACGCATGGGCATCTTGCTAGTAGGAAGAAGGAGTCTGTGTGACATATATCTATATTAAGGGATAGGTAGATAGCATGTGTGTGAGGCATACTTAAAGCATCGCGGAGATAAACAAACGGTGTGCTTGCAAGTGCCAAAAAAATGAAGCGAGAAACAATCTCTACACGCGCGCACGCGCGTGTGTGTGTGAGAGAGAGAGACCGAAATCTCAAAACAAAAGGTGCTCGGCTGGAATCCCATTGTATGTATTCATATGGTTTCGGAACTCGAGTTAACCTTAGGCATATGTGTGAGAGACATAATTATACTTTGAGACATTAGTGGCTGTGGGTGGGCGGAATTAAAGGGGTGGGCGTTTTCGACAGAGAGAGCGTGTGCGTTTCTGTGTGAGAGACTTGTAGGACGGGGTAGAAAGACGAATTCTAACCTTGATGGAGGGAGAGAAATACACAAAGTGTGTGTGTGTGATTTCGATGCCCACGGGGAAATAATATATGTATGCGTGTGAGAGAGATTGCACAATTCATTCACGTATCACTATCTAGCGATCGTGGACGTGCATCGCTTGAACATAAATCAATATCTACTTCGTATCGTAGCCAAAGGTACAATATCGATTCAACGCTATAAAGATTAGACACTCACATATCACATTTTTTCTTTCTAAATAAACCTTTCAATTATGCATGGCAAAGTACAGTGATGTTTCTTCAAACAACCAATGTAGCTATCATGTACATGCACCATTGTTAGTCTTGCATTCAAATTCTTTAGTCTTGGATGATTTAAGATTCTATTATGAAGTAATATATGTAATATTCATATATGAATTCAACGGGTATGCAATTTATGAAATGGAGGCCATGTAATCATATGAGGTAACACTTTTAAGTAGCGGGCTACAATATCCATTTCTTTTATGGGACTACAATATCCATTTCTTTTTGTGCGCCTCTACACTAACACGTCAATGCATTATGTTTAAAGTAAATAACCAATGGCACTAAATTATCTATTTACACGAGAAATACATAGGCTGAGCGTTTGATCCTTTTTTTGTGAACACGCCTCTACACCCGTACGATTGGTCGCGCCCGTGTGAACGTCCAAGCTATCGGTGCATCATCCTGAGTTATTGTCTTTTTTTCTGGGGTGGACTTCACACCAGTTATTAACTGCTGACGCGTGCCCCGTGTACACAATCTCGCATGACCTTCCCGCTAGCACGGTCCAAAATTAGTTGAAACTGGATACGAACGATCCCATGGGCATCAAAATCTCCCGCCTCCTTCTAAAATTTCCGCCACCTAGTCTTTAGCATTTGAAATTCCCCTTTCGTCCTTGGTGCACGGAGAACAACAGTTACAATACCGCCATCATCGACATAATAGGTCAGGGCTGCTTTGGTAACTTCCAGTTCCCCCCACCACACGACACCCCCATTTCCTCTCGCCTCCACAAAAACGACTAACTCCACAGCACCAGAGCATCTTACATCACGCCGTCTGTACTTCATCGGCCTTTCTACCCCTCCCCTCTCGAAACCCTAGACTGCTCATCCACCAGCGTACCAGAGCCCATTAACTGCCAGAGGCGTCCACCTCACCGGATCTGCTTCTGCGGCCGCATCGACCCCTCCCACCTCCCCTAGAAACAAGTAGACTACTCATCCATCGCTGTACTAGAGCCCATTCAGTGTCGGCCTTGTCCATGGCGCCAGATCTGCTTCGTCAGTACTATCGTCAACCGCAGCGCATCTGCAGCGGCTCCTTCGTACTCCCCACCGGAGACACTTCGTCCACACACCCCCGGAGCTACCCCATCGCCGCCCTCGTCGATGGCCTCTGATCCTCTTCGCCACCACCTTCCTCAACCCTACCGGAGCCGGTTCGCCGACACCATCATCAACCCTACCAGAGTAGCTTCGCCTATACCACTCTCAATCCTATCGGGACCGCTTTGCCAACTCACAAGTCCACAGCCTCAAATCCGCTTCGTCGCACCCTCATCCAACCTACCAGAGCAGCTTCTGACGCCCCGTCCACGGCCGCAAATCTGCATCGTCGACACCATCCTGAACCCAACCACCAGAGCAGCTTCGCCAACGCCCTCGTCCACGACCACAGATCCACTTCACCCACACCGTAGTCCACCCTATCGGAGCCGCTCCACAAACACCCTACTCAACGGTTCTAGATCTCCTTACCATACCCTGACAGCCAGCATAGCGTCATCACCCTGGACGTTTCTAACCTGATTCCCACCGTCTGGCATGATGCCAATCACCCGCCACGCCCTAGGTACTTGTCTCCTTTAAACCCGTCCAGCATCACCTGCCCGATGTACTTCAAATATACTAATAGATTGTTGTTACATGTTATGCAGCTGGCGAAAACTACAAGGAAGATTTTTCTTCTAGATCTAACAGCTTGGCCAACCAAGATCCTGGACCGAGGCATTGCTATGATCTTGTAAGTGCGTCTCTCTCTTGTATTGTTGTGTGCCTCCAGCGTGCTTTGCTAGGATTTTCGACCTGTAGTCCCTTTATGTAGACAATGATTTCTACTACTAGCTGCTAAATTAGATATGTAGATGCCATACATGATACTACCTCGTAACTCCGTTCCTAAATATAATTCTTTCTAGAGATTCACTATAGGCTACATACAGAGCAAAATGAGTGAATCTACACTTGAAAATGCATATATATACATCTGTATGTGGTCCATACTTGAATCTCTACAAAGACATATATTTAGGAACAGAGGTAGTACATTACACAAAATCGTAGGTGGCATGTAGGAATTCCAGTGCACTACATTAGGCTCCCTCGGAGTGCCTACTAGTCCAGCACACAAAGTCATGGCTAGTTTATGCTACGCACACAATCGTTAATTGGTGGTTTAAATATGTGCAACGGATATGAAATGTATTATCATGTAGAGATGTCTGAAATTAGCCGTGTCAACTTGCAGATAGGGTTACACAATGAAAAAGTACAAGATGTATGTGGCAATTTCATGGAACATCACAAAAAGGAGAGGCAGCGGTGAGCCTATATAGTGTGCTATGGTAGGTCACTCCTCCATTGCAATCATCGTGACATGTTATTTCTATGTCAGTTCTATTGGCCAAGTTTCTTAGGGACAATTATTATGAGTTATCCTAAGAAAATAAGCACCTGTGAATATAAGGTCTAGGTAATAAGCCAACCAGTTCTTTTCATTGCCTTCCTTTTTAGCTTATCTTTGGTATGATCAGTGAAAAGTCTAGATTGCATTATATTTTGTCATTTTGCTGCCCATGTGAAAATTAATTTGACTTGCAAACATCACAAATTGAACCCAGTGCAGTAATTAATATGATAGGAAAACAGACCATCACTATTTGTTCAAATTGCAAATACAAAGATACCATCTACTTGGCACAATCTACTTTGGTCAATGTCTTTCATAGATATCCCATTGCCTAATTTAAGCGAAGAACACATGACCCACATTTAAATGAAGAACAATTATTCATTGAAATTCGATGTCCAAGTGGATGGTTATTTTATATAGCTGCACCACCTGAAAGCATCATATAGCAGCAACATCTCATAGCAACTCATCATACAACAACAGCAATGTGCAATTCATCATATACCAGCAGCAGCTCATAGCAATTCATTATATAGCAACTACAGGAGCAGCTCATAGCAATTCATCATATAGCAGCAGCAGGAGCAACTCATAGCAATTTATCATATAGCAGCGGCAGGAGCAACTTATAGCAACTCATCATATAGCAGCAGCAACTCATAGCAATTCATCATATAGCATCAACAGCTCATAGCAATTCATCATATAGCAGCAGTAGGGGCATCTCATAGCAATGCATCATATAGCAGCAGCAGAAGCAGCTCATAACAATTCATCATATAGGAGGTCAGAATAAAAATTTGGCAAAAAATCAGAGGAGATCCTCACCTTGTTGGATGAGCTCATCCTTCAACAGCACCTCAAGGCCATGACCTAGGAGGAGGGGAGGGGGGACAAGGTGCCTTTTGCCGCAGTGTGGCATTAGTCGTAGTTGTGCGACGCCCGCCGGAGTAGTGTGTTGGACGGACCACTGTGGAGCAGCTGCTGGAGACCATGAGAATGAGGGGCGACGCCAGAGGGAGGAGCAGCCAGGGAGATTTGGCCCTACCCGCCGGCCATGTAGCCTAGCTAGATAGAGCATCGTCGAGGACCAGACCAGATGGGACTAGTGGCAACGACTCGCTGGAGGAACCCTAGCGCTGTAGGCAGGGGATCGAGGTAGAGGGAAAGGGGAGAGGAGATGCAAGCGGGTAGGGCAATGAACGCTTGCGTGTTTGTTTTTACTTGAGGGTCAGGTGTGACGCGGGCATGAGCAGTTGCATTTTGAGTGTAATATAGGCAAGCAATAGAGTCATTTCACTATTCCCCTTCCCTTCAATTTTTATTGAGCTTCTACCCGAAACACCCCCTCCAAAGCGAAATAAGTTAAGCCCAAGCCCATAACTCAAAAATGACTTCTTTACATTTTTATGGATTATTTTGACAATAAGCTCTGAAAAGGCAGAATATAACTAGCCCTTAACCTGCAATTCAATTGTGTGCGCAATGATAAATCACTCCTGCCTGCTATAGTGTACATTTAGGCATCATCATACATGGCATAACCTAATACATGTGCATTCCATTGTAGAATCCGGAATATGCAATGTTTATGTTAGTTCATACGTTGCACATGATGTTTAAATGCCCCTTAAATCTGGTCAGTCAAGTGATGGTCTTTAAGCCTCCTTCTTTGCTTCTTTTCTTGATATGTAAGATTTGCTCACACATCTGTTCAATTGCTTGTTTGCATTAGCCAGCCATACTAGGACTGTTTGCTTTGATTATTTCTTGTTCTTAACCTAACACTCTATCAGAGCTTGTCAATGGTTTAAGCACTAAGGGATGCTATAGTGGGGGATTGTCTAACTCATAGGTGACATAAAGGTTTGGCTGTACACTAAAGCAGGCTCTCCAAGAGTACCTAGAGATCCAGTTCGAAGGTATGCCTAGTTTTTACATAGTGCACACATAGTAAATGCTCATTTCATTCTGTGCAAGCGCAGGAGATGTGGCATGTTTCATTATGTGTTGTTGTTTTGTTATAATCTCATCCTTTTGTGTTGTTCACAGATTGGAAAGTATGCATATTTATCTTCCAAGGAGATGAGTAACTAGTTTGTGTCACCTTGTAGAGGGGGTGCAATGAAGATAAGATTGAGGATTTCCAAGTACAAGATGGTAGGAAGGGGCCTTGCAAGAGAAGTAGGAGCAGCGCTGAGCCTGTTCAACCAGTTAAGGTAAGTCACTGTATAAAACTCAATAGTTCAATTTCTTTTTTGCTTCAGGCATAGTTAATTTGCTCTTTTCAATTGCTTTATTTGTCCTCAGTTAATGAGATTCCCAAACAATGATGCCTGATGTTGGGTACTTGTATAACTATTAGTTGACATAATTAAAGTCCTTACCATTTAATTACTCTGGCGAAGTGTGCCTGAAACTTTGAAGTCTATTAACCAACCATTACTGCATGAGGCTCACAATCTAGTTTATACTAGGCTAATGATTGCATAGTTTTGCTTGCTGTAGTAGGTTTGTATGAATCCCTCTGATGTTCATTATGCTCCCTTAGACTTTAATTGAGCTACAGAATGACCAACTGCTTGCTTACTTATATGCAACGTGTTGTCTAAATTTGTAAGTTGTCTGTATTTTGGATTTGGCCCCAACATCATGCTCCTCTGGTGAGCTAAGAGAGATTTCTGTATGCGGGCTGCACATACTACCATTTTTATAATTTTTAAAATATCACTTGCTTATGCTTCATGACGTGTAACATTATTGTTAGTCATGTTTTGCCATGTACAAAATAGTCTGTCTTGCTTGCTTCACTGTTGTAACTATATTTTGGCCCTTGTCATGTGTACTTACAGAAACATTTCAGGATGAAGTGACATCAACACAAAGATCTGTGAGCAGTGCAGCATGGCCGTTACCAAATGATTATGGATTGGAATTGAAATGTGTCGATGTTCTCGAGCATCAACTAGAGGTGGCAAGACAATGTGTACATGATTCTCAACGTACAATCAATAAGTTGAGACTGGACTTGCTGGTATTAGATGCAGGAGTCAAAAAAATGAAACAAGACACTGAGGTAACCACGAAGGAACTGTAGATTTTGCAGACTGAAATTCGTGCTATCTAAATCCGGTCAATCCTATTTTCTAAAGAGATTATAGTTCAAATGGTAAGTTCTGTTGATGCGTGTCCATGATGTATGAGCTTTATTTGTCCAGTGTATGTAATTTGCTGTTTGTGTACGCTTTATTATCACTGGTGCCGAATTGTAATGCCCAGTGGGTATATTTGGTTGTAATTTCTTTATTGTATAATGTAGGATTATTCAACGTTTCTATGCCTTAGTCTTTTTATTGTATAGTGTATGTTTTTTAGAGGCGATAGTATAGGGTAGGATAATTCTTGAATATGCTATATAGTTGAAATGGGGGCCAACACGCCCAAACATTTCCTGGACGCCATACAAATGAACAAACATGTGTAGTCAAAGCGGGCCTTAATTGAGCTGATCAAAATAATATTAAGTGGATCCCAAATGATGTGGCCCACCGTAATAATGACTCTTAGCAGGCCGTTAACATGCCAAAAGCTTGATAGGGATGTATAAATGGAATGGCCCGCGGGCCTCTAGCAGGCCAAAATACATGTCAATTTTGTCTCAGCCCTTTTACTTTATGGGCCAGTAAGAGGCCGAAAGTTTTATGGGCCAGAGGAGGCCCAGTTTGCAAACTAGGCTTTTAACAGGCCGAAAGTCGCGTTGGGCTGAAATGATGCCCTATAGAACGTGGGCACCTTGGACCTAAAGTCAAAGGCCCAACTATTGTGTGGGCCGTTAACAGGCCGAGAGACAAAATGGGCTAGGAGTTGGCCCATTTACCGAATGGGCCAAGGACATGCCTAAAGTCACAGCGGGCTAGAATTGGCCCAACTGTAGAATGCACCGAGAAAAGGCCAAAAGATGTTCCCGGCCATTAATGTGCTAGAATTGATGATGGGCTGCCAACAGGTCGAAAGAAGCTCGGGCTGTAATTGGTCCCAAAGACGTAGTGGCCGTTAACGGTCTTAAACTAACGATGGGATGGAAATTGTCAAATCTAGAATGGGCCTTTGATGGGATGATTCTGTGTAACTTGTATGGGCCGTGCTTGTAAATGGGCATGACTCAAGTAGGCCGCTAATGGGCCAACCCGCTTATTTTGACAGGCCCGGCCATTTAACCTAAATGGGCCACTGTTGGGCTGAGACACGTGTTGACGTATCATAGGTGCGTTCCGTCCATTCGCTGGATGACAACTTTTCGAACGCCGGGCCGACACGTGGATCTGCCGACCAATCAGAATTTTACACGTGGAAAGTCCCCATTGGTCCGCGCTGTTAACGGGTTATCGGATCCAAACCGGAACCCAATAGCTTAACGGCGACCCATTACGGTGGATGCCATGTGTCGGTCACCCTTGATGAAAGCACTTCTATGGCGCATGATTTATCGTCATGGAAGTGGACACTTCCATGATGATAATTTTAGTAATGTCATGGAACACTTCTACGACAACACAGGTATGACTATCTTGATTCTGTCATAAAATCGTCATGGATGTACATGCATGATAGAAAACGCGACCTGCTGTGCCAAACACGTATCATCACGAAAGTGTATTTTTTGAAGTGGTGGGTGTAATGCACCGGCGAAAGTTGCGCGGTACTAGAGAGGCTAGCAATGGTGGAAGGGTGAGAGTGCGTATAATCCATGGACTCAACATTAGTCATAAAGAACTCACATACTTATTGCAAAAGTCTATTAGCTATCGAAACAAAGTACTACACGCATGCTCCTAGGGGATAGATTGGTAGGAAAAGACCATCTCTCGTCCCCGACCGCCACTCATAAGGAAGACAATCAATAAATAAATCATGCTTCGACTTCATCACATAACGGCTGACCATACATGCATGCTACGGGAATCACAAACTTCAACGCAAGTATTTCTACCAATCCACAATTACTCACTAGCATGACTCTAATATCACCATCTTTATATCTCAAAACAATCATAAGGAATCAAACTTATCACAGTATTCAATCCACTTTATAAAAGTTTTTATTATATCCTTCTAACAAACTACTCCAAAAAGATATAAGTGAAGATCAATGAGTAGATGAATAATTATGTAGCTATGTGAAGACTCTCTCTCGTAAATAAAATTTTGGATCTTAAGTACTTTATTCAAACAACAAGCAAAACAAAATAAAATGACATTCCAAGGACAACACATATCATGTGAAGGAGCAAAAACTTAGGTTCAACCAAACTGACCGATCATTGTTGAAGAAGAAAGGTGGGATGCCAACCGGGGAATCCCCAAGCTTATATGCTTGAGACTTCTTGAATATTTATTAGGGATGCCTTGGTCATCCCCAAGCTTGAGCTCTTGTGTCTCCTTGATTCCTCTCATATCACGGTTTACCTAAATCTTAAAAACTTCATCCACACAAAACTCAACAAGAACTCGTGAGATAAGTTAGTATAAATCAATGCAATAACCTTATCATTCTCTACTATAGCAAATCACTAAAATTATTATTTAACATTGCATACTAAATGCCTCTACATATTTAATACTCCTATCCTCAAATAGAATCATTAAACAAGCAAACATATGCAAACATAACAGCAATCTGTCTAAACAGAACAGTCTGTAAAGAATGCAAGAGGAATCATACTTCTTTAACTCCAAAAATTCTGAAAACATACCACACTTTATAAAATTTGTTGTTACTCATTTTGTGAAAAATCCGAGATTTTATCATGTACTGACTATTCACAAATATCCAGACAATGATAGAAAACTTTCTGTTTTCAAAACAACAATATATAGACTTGCAAAATAAGCATGGTAAAGGCTACACTTAACCTTTTTATTGAACTAAAAGATGCAAAACAATACTCTAAATAACAGCAAGTAAGTCCTAATAAGATAAAATGACGCTCCAAGCAAAACTCATATCATGTGGTGAATAAAAATATAGCCTCAAGTAATTTTACCGATGGATTGAAGATAAAAGAGGGGATGTCATCCGGGGCATCCCCAAAGATTAGATGCTTGGTTGTCCTTGAATATTACCTTGGAGTGCCTTGGGAATCCCTAAGCTTAGGCTCTTGCCACTCCTTATCCCGTAGTTCATTGAAACTTCACCCAAAACTTGAAAACTTCACAACACAAAACTCAACAGAAAACTTGTAAGCTATGTTAGTATAATCTGGGCAATCTAGAAACTTCGTATACTTCTGTATCTCCCAAAATTCTGAAAACTTAGGACAATCTGGGCAATCTGTATATAAATCTTGTGCAAAAAAAATCAGGATTTTATCATGCTTCTGTAAAAAATGAAAATTATTTTACTGGGCGTAAAAGTTTTTGTTTTTCGGCAAGATCAAATTAATTATCACCATAGACCATCCCAAAGGTCTTACTTGGCACTTTATTGAAACAAAAGCTATAAAGCATAATTAATACAATAGCCTAATCATGTTAACACACAAAAATAGTAGGGGTAAATATTGGATTACCTCCCAACAAGTGCTTTTCTTTAATGTCTTTCTAGCTAGGCATGATGATTTCAATGATGCTCACATAAAAGATAGGAATTGAAACATAATGGGAACAACATGAAGCATATGACTAGCACATTTAAGTCTAACCCACTTCCTATGCATAGGGATTTTGTGAGCAAACAATTTATGGTAACAAGAATCAACTAGCATAGGAAGGCAGAACAAGCATAACTTCAAGATTTTCAGCACGCAGAGAGGAAACTTGTTATTATTGCAACTCCTACAAGCATATATTCCTTCTCATAATAATTTTTAGTAGCATCATGAATGAATTCAACAATATATCTATCACACAAAACATTCTTTTCATGATCTACAAGCATAGAAATTTTATTACTCTCCAAATAAGCAAATTTATTCTCCTGAATAGTAGTGGGAGCAAATTCAACAAAATAACTATCATGTGAGGCATAATCCAATTGAAAATTAAAATCATGATGACAAGTTTCATGGTAATCATAATTCTTTATAGCATACATGTCATCACAATAATCATCATAGATAGCAACTTTGTTCTCACAATCAATTGGAACCTCTTTCGAAATAGTGGAATCATCATTGAATAAAGTCATGACCTCTCCAAATCCACTTTCATCAACATAATCATCATAAATAGGAGGCATGCTATCATCATAATAAAATTTCTCATCAAAACTTGGGGGACAAAAAAGATCATCTTCATTAAACATAGCATACCCAAGCTTGTGGCTTTGCATATCATTAGCATCATGAATATTCAAAGAATTTAAACTAACGACGTTGCAATCATGCTCATCATTCAAAGATTTAATGCCAAACATTTTATTGACTTCTTCTTCTAACACCTGAGCACAATTTCCCTTTCCATCATTTTCAGGAAAGACATTAGAAAGATGAAGCATATGAGGCAACCTCAATTCCATTTTTGTAGCTTTCTTTTATAGACTAAACTAGTGATAAGACAAGAAACTAAAAGATTCAATTGCAAGATCTAAAGATATACCTTCAAGCACTCACCTCCCCGACAACGGCACCATAAAGAGCTTGATGTCTACTACGGAACCTTCTTCTTGTAGACTCGTGTTGGGCCTGTTGGGGAACTTAGTAATTTCAAAAATTTCCTACGCACACACAAGATCATGGTGATGCATAGCAATGAGGGGGGAGAGTGTGTCCATGTACCCTCGTAGACCGAAAGCGGAAGCGTTAGCACAACGCGGTTGATGTAGTCGTACGTCTTCACGATTCGACCGATCAAGTACCGAACGCACGGCACCTCCGAGTTCAGCACACGTTCAGCCCGATGACGTCCCTCGAACTCCGATCCAGCCGAGTGTTGAGGGAGAGTTTCGTCAGCACGACGGCGTGGTGACAATGATGATGTTCTACCATGTCGGTGTACAAAAAGAGGGGTACCCTTTTTGTACCCCTATAACTGTGCACGGGCAGTCTGAGCCACGGGCACCACCACACCAAGCAAGGCAAGGGAGGTGAGCCAGGGTAAGACCGAAGCTCAAGAGAACTACGACGCCAAGGCCAAGACCATGAAGAGCAAAGGGGACGAAGCGGACTCCCCCGGCAAGATCCTTGCCGGGAGACAGTTCTAGCAACCCCGGCAAGACCCTTGCCGCGGCGACTCGTCCTGCGCCTACGGAGCAAATCACCCTTGAGTCCACTGCCCCCAAATGGCAAGGATTCGGGAGACATCCCCGTGGCAGCATGCAGATCTTCATGAAGACATTCAAGATCAGATACGCACTAAGGAGACGACAACCCTTGGCGGGATCCCAGCCGAGGAAGACCACAAGGCCCCCGACAAGCGCCTTGCCGGGGATGACAACAGGCGCCTCGGCAAGACCCTTGCCGGGGCCCCGGCAAGGCCCTTATCGAGGACACCTGCAGGGCCACCATCAGGCCCACGCCGACTAAACCTCCACCACTGCATGCACGCAGCTGCCGACCCAACTAGCTGGGCAGGAACCTGCGTGGCGGCATGCAGATCTTCATAAAGACCCGCCACTGCGCCACCTCAGCTGCATGCCTACCTACGTGGCATCGCAGGCGTCGCTGGCCAGGGCGCATGTCGACACAAGAAGGAGCGGCGACGGACGAGACATGTTTCTCCCCCGTCCCCGATAAAGCAAGGACACCTAAGCAAGACACATTAAATGCATCTTGTCATGTAATGCGAGGGATAACCTCGCATCACTGTACCCTTTCCACCTCCTGTGTGCCACCGTGGCAACCCCTTTTTCTATAAAAGGAGGCCCGAGGCGACCAGGAGGAGGATTCGGCTTTTTGGAGCTCCTCACGCCCCATAGCTAGCTCAAGAACACAGATATACAATCCACCAAAGCAGGAGTAGGGTTTTACGCATCCTCGCGGCCCGAACCTGGATAAACGAACCGTGTGCTACCTGTTAGATCCGCTCTTCTCACGACCCCATGCCCCGCTAACCTTAATAGGGATTCTTGTGATCCCATAGGTGTCGTTCCCACCGACATCTCTGGCACGCCAGGTAGGGGGCGCAGTTGTGAGAATCGGCTTTAGCAGATAGTTCGACGCTTCTTCATCATCATGGCGCCCAAGAAGAAGACAACGGTGGCGGTTGGCCAGTCGGAAGCCGGACAGCCCATCCCGACGCGGGCGAGCAGCGGACCGGTCGCAGAAAGGACCTGGGGCGCTGCTCGCGAACACCAACACCATCCCAGCAGCCGGAGTTTGGGAGGCAGCGATGTTTGTGCGCCTGGTAATGGGCCACACGTCGCCAAATCCAAAGGCGGAGCCAAGCCCTTCGCAGGTGGAGCGGAGCCTTCCAGGGTCATCGCCGCCCCGCCCGAAGGTGACGCAAGGGCCTCCAAGACTCCCACGCCGGCGCCAACAGCGTGCTCCTCCCAGGCAGTGCGCGACGAACGGCGTAATCACGCCGAAGATCCCGGGCGTCGCCGCGGGAAGAGCCCCGAGCGCCACTCCCGGGACGTAGAAGACCTGCCCACTCGCTGAGGCGC
This sequence comes from Triticum aestivum, assembly GCF_018294505.1. NCBI lineage: Eukaryota > Viridiplantae > Streptophyta > Magnoliopsida > Poales > Poaceae > Triticum > Triticum aestivum. Next base: position 452,186,955 of record NC_057806.1, read on the forward strand.
TGGTGAAAACAGCATGCGACCGCGGGGTCGTGATAGAGCTCCTTCTGACATGGTCAGAAGTCGAAGCGCATCACGATCCGTGCAGGTTTCGCTGCCACCGACGCCAGCAGAGGCCCTAGCGCGTGCGCAGTTGCTCCTCGATTTTCCTCCGGCTACGGGAAACTCGACGAATGGAGAGCCACTATCTGAAGCCTTGTTGCGGTGGCCAACAAAGACGAACGAAGTCCGGTGAGGCCCCCAGGTCGACGCTCCGATGGAGTCCCGCGGACCAGTGGCGGAAAAGCCGGTGGCGCCGCGACCATGGTGCATTCACCTCTTCCCCATCCGGTACCGCAAACGCCGGCTCGTCACGACGTCGCGGGAGACGACATCTCCATAGCATCGTGTGACCCGCGGACCCACTGTGACCAGTGCCAAGTTCTTTGGGAACGAGCCCATGAAGACGCTCGAACCACTATCGAGCGCCGGCGCGGAGCGCGCCACCAGTCAGACAGGCGAGCAGGGCCTGCTGTGAACCACCCGGCCCTGGAGAGCCCTGGAGGCCTACCTTACGAGGTAGGCTGTCCGGCTTTTACCCGTGAGCTGCGGCAGTTCCACTGGCCCACTCACCGCACCTTCAAACCTGACGTTGGCGAAAAGTACAACGGCAAGACTCACCCGTCTGAGTTCCTCAGCATCTACACCATCGCGATGCAAGCCGCCGGAGCCCGCGACGATAAGGTGCTTGCGAATTACTTTCCATTGTCTCTTAAACCCAACGCCATGTCGTGGTTGATGCACTTGCGGGTAGACTCTATTTCCTCCTGGTCGGATTTGTGCCATGAGTTTGTGGGCGCCTTTACTGGGGGTCACCAAGCCCATGGCCAAGCAAGCGACCTGCATGTCATTCCCCTGAAGGGAGGCGAGAGTCTGCGCAAGTATATACAGAGGTTCAGCCGGGTACAGTACAATATCCCTGATGTTCACCCTGCCGCCATCATCAGCGTGTTCCATCAGAACGTGCATAACCGCAAGATGCGCGAAGAACTGGCAATGAACAAGGTGAAAGATGTGGCAGAACTCTATGTTCTTGCTGACAGATGTGCCCGAGCTGAGGAGGGAAGGAAGTACCTCGGCGAAGATGCCGACGTGGAAACTGACTCCTCAGATGAGGATACTGCCGCCCCGGCGAAGAAAGGCTGGCGCCGCAACAGGAAGCGCAAAGGTAAGGCTGTGCTTGCCGTCGAGGGATCTGACGATGCCGGCTTCACCAAGAAAACCAAGGCAGAAGACCCCGGCAAGGAAATTGCCAGATGTGTCGCCTGCCGGGCCTTGGCGGCTGCCGAGAAGCCAGGAAACTCCGACAAGCAATACTGCAAGATCCATCGCACCAAAGGCCATGATCTGCAGAACTGCCGACAGGTTGAGCTCCTTGCTGAGAAGCAGAGGGCTGAATATGAGAGGCGGGACAAGGAGAAAGGCCAGGACGGTGCTGAGGGTCCGGCAAGAAGCGTAACGGCTAGGCGGGCCGTCGCGGCAAAGATAAATAGCAGGAGAGGCCCGCCCGGGGCCATGACAAAAAGCCAGAAGACAATGATCACAAAGAGGATGATGAGTCTGGTGACCAAGAATTTTAGAAGGCTACAGAGGCCATGTGCGTCGACGGCGGCGCCTCGCTCCATACCTCTCACCGCTAGCTTAAACAGTGGGCGCGTGAGATTACAGCGGCGAAACCGTCATTTGATGCCCAAAGGCCGCTGAAGTGGTCCAGCACACCTATCATTTTTGACACTGAGGATCACCCTGATCGCACTACTGCAGTCGGGTGCTTGCCATTGTTGGTTTCACCAACAATACGCAACCTCAAGGTGACAAAGATGCTAGTCGATGGCGGGGCCGGTCTGAACTTAATCTCGCCTGCCGTGATCGAGAAATTGCAGATTCCTGATGAAGACCTCGAAGAGACGGGCACGTTTCAGGGGGTCAACCCGGGAAGAAGTCAACCAAAGGGAAAGGTCACGTTGCCTGTGACTTTTGGGAGTGATCTGAACTACAGGACAGAAAGGATTGTGTTCGACGTTGCCATGATCCCCTTGCCTTACAACGGGATCCTTGGGCGCCCAGCGCTGGCCAAGTTCATGGCAGCGTCACATTACGCCTACAACACCCTGAAGATGCCGGGGCCTGTGACGATCATCACCGTCCCGTTAGACAAGAAGGATGCGCTAATTTGCGCTGACCAACTCTACCAACAAGAAGTTGTAGCAGCCGCCACTGCTAAGGCGCTTGCTCCTGCCGCTGGAGCCCCGGGAAAGCGAAAGAAGAAGACCGGTGAGACCTCAGGCACCCACTCCGGCAAGCGCACCTCTTCGGAGTGTAGCGCTCCCATCAAGGACGTGCCAGAGATCTCCGCCGACAGAAACAAGAAGTCCAGGGCCACGCGCCGGGAACCAAGAAGGTTTCTGTCAAGGAGGATGGCACGGGAGGAGCTTTTACCATAAGCTCCAGCCTTGATGACAAATAGGAAGACGCGCTCGTCACCTTCCTGCGGGCGAATGTCGATGTGTTTACATGGCAAGCATCTGATATCCCTGGCGTTCCCAGGGAGGTGATTGAGCACCACCTTGTTGTCTGTTCTCATGCGCGGCCTGTCAAGCAGAAGGTCAGAAAGCAAGCTTTGGGACGACAAGAGTTCATCACAGAGGAGATCCAAAAACTGGAAGCAGCGGGTTTGGTAAGAGGAGTGCTCCATCCGACATGGTTGGCCAATCCGGTGGTAGTGCGCAAGGCAAGTGGGAAGTGGAGGCTGTGTATTGAGTACACAGATATTAATAAGGCTTGTCCCAAAGACCCCTTCCCGTTGCCGCGCATCGACCAGATTGTTGACTCCACAGCTGGGTGTGATCTGTTGTCATTCCTCGATGCCTACTCCGGCTACCACCAGATCTTCATGACAAGGGAATATGAAGAGAAAACGACATTCATCACCCCATGTGGTATGTATTGCTTTATACGGATGCCTTTCGGGTTGAAGAGTGCTGGTTCAACGTTTGCAAGGGCGGTCCAGATTGGTTTTGAACCCCAGCTCCATAGAAATATGGAAGCTTATATGGACGATATAGTGGTCAAAACCAAGAACAGGGCAACCCTCATATCAGATTTACAAGAAACATTTGCAAACCCACGCAAGATCAATCTCAAGCTGAACCCTGAGAAGTGCGTCTCCGGCGTCCCGTCTGGCAAGCTTCTCGGATTCTTTGTGTCACAGCGTGGGATAGAGGCCAATCCGGACAAGATCAAAGCTATAGAGCAGATTGAAGCGCCCAAGCGAGTCAAGGATGTGCGTCGGCTTGCTGGTTGCGTTGCCGCCATGAGCAGGTTCATTTCCAAGTCCGCCGAGCGCGCCCTTCCCTTTTTCAAGATTTTGAAAAAGGCGGGCCCGATGGAGTGGACGCCAGAAGCCGAAGCAGCATTGCGAGATTTGAAGAGGTACCTCTCCTCCGCGCCAATACTAGTTGCGCCTAGGCCACAGGAACCGTTGCCGCTGTACCTGGCGGCAACGAACCGGGTGGTCAGCGCCGCACTAGTGGCACAGAGAGAAATTAATGATGAGGTAATAGCAGCGACGGAGCCTGATGCCACTGATGCCGAGAGGACGCAGCCAATTGAAGTGCCGCCGAAGAAGAAAATGATGCAGCACCCGGTCTACTTCGTTAGTTCCCTCCTGCAGGGGGCTAGATCGAGGTACTCCGGTGTGCAGAAACTGCTCTTCGGCCTTCTTATGGCCTTGAGGAAGCTGCGTCACTACTTCCAGGCGCACGAAATCACTGTCGTCACTCGCCTCCCTCTGCAACGGATATTGCACAATCCAGACGCAACGGGAAGGATCGTAGAGTGGGCATTGGAACTGTCCAGCTTTGGCCTCAAGTTTGAGAGTACCTCAACAATTCAAAGCCGAGTCCTGGCAGAGTTCGTTGCAGAATGGACCGCGACGCCTGACGAAGAAACCCAAGAGACTGCTCTCCCCAGCAAGGAGGCAAGTTGCGACTGGATCATGTACTTTGATGGAGCTTTCTCCTTACAGGGCGCCAGGGCTGGCGTACTGCTTGTCGCGCCCACCGGAGAGCACCTCAAGTATGTGATCCAGATGCACTTCCCCAGGGAGGTGTCAACAAACAATACAGCTGAGTACGAAGGGCTGCTTGCCGGTCTTAGGATCGCGGCGGACCTCGAAATCAAGAAACTCGTCGTCAGAGGCGACTCGCAACTTGTCGTCAAGCAAGTCAACAAGGATTACCAGAGCCCGTTGATGAAGGCCTACATCGATGAAGTGAGAAAGCTGGAAGAGCGTTTTGACGGTATACAGGCAGAATACGTTCCCCGAGCGGAGAATGATATCGCCGATTACCTGTCAAAATGCGCTGCCCTCAAGCTACCTGTGGAACCAGGTACCTTTGTGCTTCGGCTAACTTCGCCATCCGTTGATCCATCAACAGAGCAGAACAAGAGTAGAAAATCAGGGCCCGGCAAGTACTTTCCCACCGAGCTCCCCGAAGCCGCCGGCAAGGATGTTGCCGGAGACACTGAGCCCGCCACAGGACGGCTAGCTCCGACAGAGCATCAAGCTCTTGCCGTCGACACAGCCACTCCTGTAGCAGAGGAAATGCCTTTAGTCCTCGCCGTCGAGCCCCAGGCTCCAGCGTGGGCACAACATACCGTCCGATTCCTCCAAACAGGGGAACTTCCTGAGGAGCAGGAAGAAGCGGAAAAAGTAGCCCGTCGCTCTACTATGTACCAGTTCGTCGATGACGTCCTGTACAGAAAGAGGCCGAACGGCGTGAAATTGAAGTGTATCCCTCGAGAGGAAGGACTGGGGCTGTTGGCGGAGATACATGGAGGCATATGTGGATCCGACATCGGGTCAAGGGCCCTTGCCGGCAAAGCATTTCGGCAAGGTTTCTTCTGGCCCACCGCCCTCCAGGATGCGACGACACTAGTCACCAGGTGTGAAGCGTGTCAGTTCCATTCAAAGAAGCTTCATCAGCCACCTCAAGCCCTTCAAACCATTCCTCTCTCCTGGCCTTTCTCGGTCTGGGGGCTTGACATACTGAGCCCTTTCCCCCACGCTGTCGGGGGCTTTGAGTACTTGTACGTTGCAATTGACAAGTTCACAAAGTGACCAGAAGTGGAAGCAGTGAGGAAGGTCACAGCACAGTCAGCTGTCAAGTTCTTCAAAGGACTAGTGTGCCGTTTTGGTGTACCCAATCGGGTTATCACCGACAACGACACGCAATTCACATGCCACACCTTCATGCAATATATTCAAGGCCTCGACAGCAAGGTCTGTTTCACTTCCGTTGCTCACCCACGAAGCAATGGTCAAGTTGAGAGGGTAAATGCTGAAGTACTGCGAGGCCTGAGGACAAAGACCTTTGACAGACTGCGCAAGAGTGGAAGGCGCTGGATTGATGAATTGCCGGTGGTTCTTTGGTCAATCAGAATGACACCAAATCGAGCCACCGGCCAGACACCCTTTGCCCTGGTATACGGGGCAGAAGCAGTTCTCCCCATGGAACTCATATATGGGTCACCTCGAGTACTCGCTTATGACGAGCTTGAGCAAGAGCAATTGCGGCAAGACGACACAACGCTCCTTGAGGAAGATCGTCTTCGGGCGGCTGTGAGAGCAGCGCGCTACCAGCAAGCCTTGCGCCGCTACCATAGCCGCAAGGTTCATGCCCGAAGCTTTGAGGAAGGCGACCTTGTTCTTCGGTGCGTTCAATCAGCCAAGAATTCCAACAAGTTGACGCCAAAGTGGGAAGGCCCTTATCGGGTAATACGAGTCACCAGGCCCGGCTCAGTCCGCCTGGAGACCGAAGATGCCGTTCCGGCGAGTAACTCCTGGAACATTGAGCATCTTCGCAAGTTTTACCCATGAGGCGCGGCTTGCCGGGCCCCCCGGCAAGCCACCTTTTGTACGAGCCTTGCCGATGACGCATGTAACCCTCTGTACAAAGCCAGGCGCAGACCCTGAGCATAAATAAATGAAGTGCTGGCGCCCTAAGTTATAGCATGCATGCTAGGTCGAGTCTCGTCCTTGGTTAGGGTTGATAGTGCTTAGCGGCGACTAACCCCTAGCTTAGAGGTCGAGTGTGCGTCTCTTTGTCTTTCTTTTGTCTTCTTTGGTTCACAGGACACATAGATATCCGTGCCGAACCACTTGGGGAGAAAAAAAGAGGAACATACCAGCATCTAGCCCCCGGCAAGCCAGTATTGCCGGGGGCTGCAAGAGCAAAGATTCACCCACGGCGAACCAGGGTTGTCGGGGACTGCAGCTTCAGATAAGTTCTTCATCCCTTATCATGCATTCCATTATGGACTGAGGTATGTGAAACCTCGTTTTCCCCTAAGCTACCGTGCTCCCCTAACTCTAGGCCCTAGGGCTCGTTCCTGGGGCCAAGTTGGGTCGTAGTCGCGGCAGCGAAAGGATGAAACAAGGAGTCTGAATCCGCCTCATCCCTGCCTCCGCCAAAGGCGTGAGGAAGGTCGAGCGAAGTGGGGAGACGGCAAGGCCTGTTGCCGGGCAAGGAAATGTTTATCTTAAAGATATCAAGGATTTACTCCTTGTCGTGGGTTCCACCCACAAACAAATGACCCGGCAAGCATCCCTTTTTCATTAAAAAACATTCCACTCAGGTACGGTCCATAGGGAATGAAAAACATGAAAGATGGGATTACAAGTTTTAAATTCAGCAAAGGGCCGAAGGCTTACAAACTAAAAAGAGATAAGGTGCCCGTAATCCCTTTCTTGTCCCTCTCCTCAGGAGGCAGGTCAAGGAGGTGAAAAGGACAAAAGGAGCGCCTAGGCGAGCTACGGGTGGCAGAAGACACCAAGAGAACATCTTGGTGGCCGTCCAAAGGCTGGATGGTGATGGCGGTGCCGGAAGCAGAGCTCGAAGACGAGGCGGCAGGACATCAGCACGCGTCGAAGGCATCGGTGCCCGCGTACTCTGACTTGACGGCCTTGCCGCCCGCCCTCTTCCTCTTCCGCAGCCTCCCAATGCCAGCCGCCCAAGGAGACGACCCCGAGAAGTTCAGGGAGCCGGCGACGCGGATGATGGGGTCGCCAGTGCCGCACGGAGCGGCACCCGACACCTAATCAGACCCGTCATCCTGCCGCCTACTACCCTCGTCGTCGCTGCCGCTGTCCTCCTCGTCACTCCCGCCCGAGGAGGAGTCTTCACTATCAGAAGAGCTCTCCACGCAGCACCTTGCACGGGTCCCAAAGCACCCGAAGACCTTGACGGAGAGAAGGCCACCCTCCATCAGCTTAAAATGGAGAGTGAGCCCCTCCGTCAAGCGGTGGATATGAGCAAACGTCTTCCATCCCCGACAAAGATACATCACGTGAGGGGCGGGGAAGTCGACGCAGACCCGCGTGCCACTGATCCCGCAGCCCCTCATGTGCAGCCGCAACAATTCCGGCGGATCCAGCTCCATCTCCCGCGCAAATGGAGTCGGGAGACGAAGGCAACGGCGCGGCGGCCGGCGCAGCCTGACGAAGAACTCACAAGGGTCATCCCCAACATGGCCCTCCATTGGAGGAGGAGCTGCTGGCGGAGGTGTGGCCGGCGCGCCGCCCCGTCCTCCTCTTCCCCGAGCGCCCCGGCCTCGCCCACGGCCTCACCCCTCCCCCTTCCCCTCGCGACTGACTCTGCCACCGCAGGCGCAGGGGAAGGAGGGACGCATTGTCGAGCGGCGACCCTCGCCGCCACTGTTGAAGGACCGGGATTCCCTCTCTCCATGACGGATGGAAGGGAGGAGCAGAAGCTGAAGGAAGAAGAAGATGGAAGAATGCGGGACGCCATCCCCCTCCCGCTCTTTATAAAGGATCGGGGTTGGGGCTCAGCCGCCCCGCTCGGCCAATCAAGATACAGAAGGCGCAGGGAGCCAGGACCGACCCGCCGCCCCAACCAGCGACGGCCCGGTTTCCCGCCTCCACCGTTTGCCACCCCAGGCGCATGGGAGACACGTGGCGAACATGCAGAACCGAGGGGACGGGTGAGATGACCACTCCCCACCCTGTGATCGTGGGGAGTGGATGCCTTGAAGACCACGCCTCAGCCCCATTCAGTAAATGGGCCGCGCCTCCACGCCTCCCTTCGTTTATGGGGAAGGCGTGAACCGCCCCTTTACTATGATGTGACGCATGCTTGCGGGAACCAACCCCATGCATGCTGCCCATGTCACACGCACCTCCCCACGCCGCGCCACGCGCGGGAGTCGTGGGAAGCGCAGCGCGCGAAGAATCTTACCACGGTAAAAACCGCCCCGCCCGCCCGCGCACCATTTTTGGGCCTAGCCCAACAACACTTTGCGCTTATGTGTGGCCCAGGCCCGGGGCTCCTGTCGGTGTACAAAAAGAGGGGTACACTTTTTGTACCCCTATAACTGTGCACGGGCAGTCTGAGCCACGGGCACCACCACACCAAGCAAGGCAAGTGAGGTGAGCCAGGGTAAGACCGAAGCTCAAGAGAACTACGACACCAAGGCCAATACCACGAAGAGCAAAGGGGACGAAGTGGACTCCCCCGGCAAGATCCTTGCCGGGAGACAGTTCTAGCAGCCCCGGCAAGACCCTTGCCGCGGCGACTCGTCCCGCGCCTACGGAGCAAATCACCCTTGAGTCCACTGCCCCCAAAGGGCAAGGATTCGGGAGACATCCCCGTGGCGGCATGCAGATCTTCGTGAAGACATTCAAGATCAGATACGCACTAAGGAGACGACAACCCTTGGAGGGAAAGAGGTGGAGGACAAGAAGGAAGGCGGGGCGCCGCCCCCCTCTCCTTATCCTATTCGGACTAGGGGGGGGGGGGAGGGGCGTGCGGCCCTTGCCCTGGCAGCCTCTCCTCTCTTCCACTAAGGCCCACTATGGCCCATTAACTTCCCGGGGGGTTCCGGTAACCTCCCGGTACTCCGGTAAAATCCCGATTTCACCCGGAACACTTCTAATATCCAAACATAGGCTTCCAATATATCAATCTTCATGTCTCAACCATTTCGAGACTCCTCATCATGTCCGTGATCACATCCGGGACTCTGAACAACCTTCGGTACATCAAAACATATAAACTCATAATATAACTGTCATCGAAACGTTAAGCGTGCGGACCCTACGGGTTCGAGAACTATGTAGACATGACCGAGACACGTCTCCGGTTAATAACCAATAGCGAAACCTGGATGCTCATATTGGCTCCCACATATTCTACGAAGATCTTTATCGGTCAGACTGCATAACAACATACGTTGTTCCCTTTGTCATCGGTATGTTACTTGCCCGAGATTCGATCGTCGGTATCTCAATACCTAGTTCAATCTCGTTACCGGCAAGTCTCTTTACTCATTCCGTAATACATCATCTTGCAACTAACTCATTAATTGCAATGCTTGCAAGGCTTAAGTGATGTGCATTGCCGAGAGGGCCCAAAGATACCTCTCCGACAATCGGAGTGACAAATCCTAATCTCAAAATACGCCAACCCAACAAGTACCTTCGGAGACACCTGTAGAGCACCTTTATAATCACCCAGTTACGTTGTGACGTTTGGTAGCACACAAAGTGTTCCTCCGGTAAACGGGAGTTGCATAATCTCATAGTCATAGGAACATGTATAAGTCATGAAGAAAGCAATAACAACATACTAAACCGGGTGCTAAGCTAACGGAATGGGTCAAGTCAATCACATCATTCTCCTAATGATGTGATCCCGTTAATCAGATGACAACCCATGTCAATGGCTAGGAAACTTAACCATCTTTGATCAACGAGCTAGTCAAGTAGAGGCATACTAGTGACACTTTGTTTGTCTATGTATTCACACATGTATTATGTTTCCGATTAATACAATTCTAGCATGAATAATAAACATTTATCATGATATAAGGAAATAAATAATAACTTTATTATTGCCTCTAGGGCATATTTCCTTCAGGGCCTCCAAGCGTAGAGTTTTGTAGGACAGTAGCAAATTTCCCACAAGTGGATGACCTAAGGTTTGTCAATCTATGGGAGGCGCATGTTGAAGATGGTCTCTCTCAAACAACCCTGCAACCAAATAACAAAGAGTCTCTTGTGTCCCCAACGCACCCAATACAATGGTAAATTGTATAGGTGCACTAGTTCGGCGAAGAGATGGTGATATATGTGTAATATGGATGGTAGATATAGGTTTTTGTAATCTGAAAATATAAAAACAACAAGGTAACTAGTAGTAAAAGTGAGCGAAAATGGTATTGCAATGCTTGGAAACAAGGCCTAGGGTTCATACTTTCACTAGTCCACGTTCTCTCAACAATGATAACATAATTGGATCATATAACAATCCTTCAATGTGCAACAAAGAGTCACTCCAAAGTTCTATCACGGAGAACATAATATGAAATTTTTTGTAGGGTAAGAAACCACCTTAAAGTTATTCTTTCCGATCAATCCATTGAGATATTCCTATAAGTGTCACAAACAACCCTAGAGTTCGTAGTAAAACAACACCATATGATACACATCAATCAACCCTAATGTCACCTAGATACTCCAATGTCACCACAAGTATCCGTGGATCAATCATGCGATATGCATCAAACAACTTCAGATTCATAATATTTAATCCAACACAAAGAACTTCAAAGAGTGCCCCAAGATTTCTACCGGAGAAACAAGGACAAAAATGTGCATCGACCCCTATGCATAGATTACCCCAATGTCACCTCGGGAATTCGCGAGTTGAGTGCCAAAACATACATCAAGTGAATCAGTAGAACACCCCATTGTCACCATGGGTATCCCATGTAAGACATACATCAAGTGTTCTCAAATCCATAATAGTATTCAATCCAATAATAGTGAAACCTCAAAGGTAAAACTCAATTCATCACAAGAAGGTAGAGGGGGAGAAACACCATATGATCCAACTATAATAACAAAGCTCGCGGTACATCAAGATCATGCCAAATCAAGAACACGAGAGAGAGATCAAACACATAGCTACTGGTACATACCCTCAGTCCCGAGGGTGAACTACTCCCTCCTTGTCATGGAGACCACCGGAATGATGAAGATAGCCTCTGGTGATGGTTTCCCCCGGAAGGATGTCGGAACGGGCTCCTGATTGGTTTTTTGTGGCTACAGAGGCTTGCGGAGGCGGAACTCCCGATTTAGGTTTCTTTCTGGGGTTTTTTGGTATTTATAGGAAATTTTGGCGTCGGGAACAAAGTCAGGGGGGTCCACGAGGCAGCGACAAGGTAGGGGTGCGCTCCCTCCACCCTTGCCGCTTCCTCGTGAAGCTTTTGGTGCAACTCCAATGCTCCATGGGCTTCTTCTGGTCCATAAAAAATCACCGTAAATTTTCAACTTGTTTGGACTCCATTTGATATTCCTTTTCCACAAAACTCAAAAACAAGGAAAAACAGAAACTGGCACTGGGCTCTAGGTTAATAGATTAGTCCCAAAAATAATATAAAATAGCATATAAAACATCCAAGATAGATAAAATAATAGCATGGAACAATCAAAAATTACAGATACGTTGGAGACGTGTCAGCTGGCAGGAGTCGGTCTACTTGACACGGACGTGATGCCTATATGCATAATCATTGCCTTGGATATCGTCATAACTTTGTGCTTTTCTATCAATTGCTCAACCTTAATTTGTTCACCCACCGCATTATTTTCCTTCAAGAGAGAACCCTCTAGTGAAACCTATGGCCTCCGGGTCTATTTTCCATCATATATTTTCAGATTTATGAACCAAAAAACCCAAAAATATCTCGCTGCAATTTATTTACTTTTATTTTGTTTTACATTTTAGTAATATTTTATATCTATCTCTATCAGATCTCACCTTTGCAAATGACCGTGAAGGGATTGACAACTCCTTTATCGCGTTGGGTGCAAGTGTTTGATTGTTTGTGCAGGTGCATAGATTGGGGACTTACGTGTATCTCCTACTGGATTGATACCTTGGTTCTTAACTGAGGGAAATACTTATCTCTACTGTGTTGCATCACCCTTTCCTCTTCAAGGGAAAACCGACGCAAGCTCAAGAAGTAGCAAATAACTATCAAAATCGTCACATAAATTGGACTCATCACGCTTTTGTTCTCCGGCAGAGTCATTCACTCGGGGATGCTTCCCTCTAAGAGGGGGGAATCGAAGCCATCGTCGTCACCAATGTTCCTCTCATCGTGGGATGCCTCATCTCTGTCAGCATATTCACCAGCACCATCTCATATCCAAACCCTACTTCGTTTCTTGTATTCAATCTTTGTCCAAAACCTCAGATTGGTACCTCTAGGCAGGCCCGGCCCATAGGCCGGGCAAACGGGGCGCCCGCCCTAGGCCCCCAGAAGGAAGGGGCCCCAGCCCAGCTAGTATTTCTTCTATAGTACCTACGAAGCCCAACAAAAACAACGATCGAATTCAGCGTCTTCCCGTCATCTCAGACTACCATAATTGCGCTGCCATTCCCGTGCGTCTCGCCGTCTCCGATTCCAAGGTCGCCGCTGGCCATTAATGGAGACTAAAGGCGCAAATCTGCTCCCCAATCAGCTCTCCTTCCATTCTCGATGTTCTGCTTGTTCCCCATCAGCTAGACATTGGAGAGACAATACATGTTCTTTTCTTCCTACCCCTATAATCCCGTTCATCCTCGATTAAATAGCTCTGCCCTCTGAGATTCCACATCTACCTGTCCTATTCCCCTGCATAGATCTTCTTCTGCAGTTCTGCTCTTCAATGGACCCAAGTATGGTGGAGAACTGGAGAAAGGGGGGATTATTCAGTTCATGGTGTCGTCTTCTCGTTCATTTTGACTACTGCAACATGCCAATCTGCTGATCTCGCCACCTACATCCACATCAATCCACATTCAGGTGCTTTTGTTCCCTGCTTTAATCATTTTATGCTGCTTGTTCTTGTTTAGTGGCATGTCCTCTAGAAAGTATTTATCTTGTAGTAACAGAAGGAAGAGAAAAAAGCAAATAGATGAATACGTAAAATCCCTAAATTGTCACTTGACAAAATTTTCACAACTAGTAGTTCTCCTAGAGATCCCCTGGAATTGGCCATAGTAAGTGTTGAAGAACAACCAACTGAGAATACATATGCTGCTGATCATGATATGAACGAGGATAATAATAATTTCGGTGAGCATGAAAACATAACTCATTCACCAAATTCTGAATCATCGAGTGTTAATAAACAACAACCATTCACTGTTGATATTTTTGATCCACGACACTGAGAAGGGTCCTGTAAGAAATGATGATATTATGTTCCCTCCATATAGTAGTTCTAGACATTTTTCACAGACTTATTATTCTAGAAAGTGGAACAATGGAGAGGTACATGACAGAATTTTGATGGTAACACAAAACATCTAAGTAGCAACCAGTTTTCACATGAATTTTTGTTTTGCAGAACATAATGAATTCTCCATTCAAATTTAGGAATGCAATGTAGTTCACTTGATCAACAAATAAATTGTACTGTCAGTTTTAGAGTCCAAATTAAGATCATCAGGCTCTGCTATGTACTGGATATTTCTTTGATTTTGAAATACAAAATATTTTGAATTTTTGAGTAAACAAGGGCCCCTTATTTCTCACTTGCCCCTGGCCCCGTATATCTATGGGCCGGCCCTGCCTCTAGGTTGCTAGTAGTGTTGATTACTGATACGTCTCCATTGTATCTACTTTTCCTAATGCTTTTGCTCTTGTTTTGGACTCTAATTTGCATGTTTTGAATGAAACTAACCAGGACTAACGTTGTTTTCGGCAGAACTACCATGGTGTTGTTTTTTGTGCAGAAATAAAAATTCTCGAATTTGGACGAAACTTTTTCGGAGAATTATTTTGGAATAAATAAAAAATACTGGAATCAAGACCCAGTGGAGGGGGCCCAACTGCCCACAAGGCACCAGGGCACGCTAACCCCCTCTGGCGCGCCCTGGTGGGTAGTGGGCCCATGAGGCTCCGTTGACCCTAATTCCGACGCTATAAAATTCTATTTTTCTAGAAAAAAAATAAGAGAGAAATTTTTATCGCGTTTTACGATATAGAGTTGCCGCCACCTCCTGTTCTTCATGGGGACGCCAGATCTGGAGCCCATTCGGGGCTCCGAAGAGGGGGATCTTCGGTCTTCATCATCACCAACCATCCTCCATCACCAATTTCATGATGCTCACCGCCGGGAGTGAGTAATTCCTTCGTAGGCTCGCTAGTCGGTGATGATTTGGATGAGATTCATCATGTAATCAAGTTAGTTTTGTTAGGGCTTGATCCCTAGTATCCACTATGTTTTGAGATTGATGTTGCTATGACTTTGCTATTCTTAATGCTTGTCACTAGGGCCCGAGTGCTGCTACTTCACCTAATTTCGAGATAAATATGTTCTCCCTAAGAATGCACCATTGCGAAAGTTCGTCGTTTTGAAGCACCTCGTGATGATCGGGTGTGATAGACTCTACGTTTGCGTACAACAGGTGTAAGCCAGTTTTACACATGTTGAATACTTGGGTTAAACTTGACAAGCCTAGCATGTATAGATATGGCCTTGGAACACAGAGGACCGAAAGGTCGAACATGAGTCATATAGTAGATATGATCAACATGGGGATGTTCACCGTTGATGACCACCCTATCTCATGTGATGATCAGAGATGAGTTGGTTGATATGGATCGTGTGAACACTCAGACAACTCGAGGGATGTTGTTTTAAGTGGGAGCTCACTAGTAATTTGATTAACTGAACCCATTATTGTTGGTGTCAAAACTGGTAGATCTCGGGTAGGGGGTCCCGAACTATGTGTCTAAGGATCGATGGTAACAGGAGACAAGGGACACGATGTTTACCAAGGTTCGGGCCCTCTTAATGGAGGTAATACCCTATGTCCTGCTTGATTGACTTTGATGAGTATAGGGGTTACAAGAGTTGATCTACCACGAGATCGTAATGGCTAAACCCTAATTGTCTAGCCTGTATGATTATGACTGTGTCTACGGACTAAACCCTTCGGTTTATATAGACACCGGAGGGGGCTAGGGTTGTACATAGTCGGTTTACAAAGAAAGGAATATTCATATTTGCACGCTAAGCTTGCCTTCCACACCAAGGAGAGTCCCATCCGAACACGAGGGAAGGCCTTCTATCTTGTATCTTCACGACCCATATGTCCGGCCCACGTCACATAGCCCGGACACCCGAGGACCCCATAATCTAGGACTCCCTCAATAGCCCCTGAACCAGTCTTCAATGATGATGTGTCCGGCATGCAGATTGTCTTCGGCATTGCAAGGTGGGTTCCTCCTCCGAATTCTTCAAAGCAGTTGATCGTCAATACTATATCCGACTCTATACAACAACCATACCTTTGGATTAGAATACAGATAAGTTATGTCCTCCTAAGATTTCACTGGTGAGACGTTATGTCTGGCCATTCTATTATTTCAAACCATCTTTTGGCCTCCTATTTCGCACTTCGAGAGGCAACCACTGACGACATGTCTTGTCAAAGCAGAGATCGTGTCCCCTTATTATGGGATTCTCATCAATACGGGTATGGGAAACCCAACCGTGCCGTTTCGCATGACCCCTTGAAAATATGCGAGCTTTAAGGCTCGTGGGGGATGCATGGTATTTACTGCCTTTATAAGGAGATAATATTCCCCCTTTTTACCCCACGCCTTCCCCTTCCTCAGTCCATCCGCCCTCAAGCTCCAACACTCAAGCTTCGATCCACTCCGTTCCCAGAAAGTACTCCAGCCATGTCCGGATCCGGAACGCAGGGCAAGTTGATGGCCTCCTCCGTCATGGAGAAAAACATCAAGGAACTTCGGGAAGCGGGTTATCTGGCCAAGGAAATCGCCCACTGGCTTCCAGCCAAAAAGCAGATCATCCCCACTCCAAAGCCCGGCGAGAGGGTAGTGTTCATCCCTCATTTTCTTCACGGACTAGGGTCTCCCTTTGATCCTTTCGTCTGCGGCCTCATGTTCTAATACGGGTTAGATCTTGCCCTGAATTCTTTCCTCAACATTTCGGTGTTCATCGTCGTATGCGAGGCCTTCCTCCATGTTTCCCCCCACTTCGGCCTATGGCTCAAGTTCTTCAATGTGAAGCTGAAAGTGGTGGACGACTAGCACGGGGATTGCGGTGGCGCTATGGTGAGCAAACTACCCAATGTCACTTGGCCCAAGGGCACCTTCATGGAGACCGTGAAGGGATGACAGCAGGGGTGGTTCTATGTCACAAAGCCCCGTGACTCCACATGGGCTGCTCCCACGGAGTTCAAGTCCGGGCCCCCAATGCGGCTGACATCCTGGCTCAACAAGGGCCTGGACTGGGCGTCGTCTGATGAGGTAACGATGCTGGAGAAGCGCATCAAGAGCATGGTAGATAAAAATACCAGCCTCGCTAGCGTGATACAAGTGATGCTCTTCCACCGGATACTCCCCTGTCAGGCGTGTCAAGAGCCCATGTGGAAGTTCGACCCGGCCAGTCCCCAGACCCTGCAGCGGTTCTTCGGCACGAAGCACAAAGACATGTGGAAGCTGCGCTTCAAGAACCAGAAGTCATGGCCAGAGACAACTGAAGACCTCGGCTACGACATCACCCACGCGACGACCCCCGTAAGGTCTTTGGTAACATTACTTTGCGAGCCCAAGGAGCACACTAAATTCTCCATTTTCTTTTGCAGGGCTGGACCAAGAAAGTGGAACGGATTCACTGTCCGGCTCCGCTGCCCGAAGACGAAGCTATTACTCTGTTGACGAGGATGCTAGTCCCGGTGTCGTACCAGGCACCGTAAAAGAATGGCGAGGAGGCCAAGAGTGGCCTCCATCGTAAAGGTGCCTCAGACGTAGTGTCCAAGGACACCGAAACTCTCTCCTCCCCCGACGAAGAGGAAGAGGAGGAGGAAGAGAGCGACACCCACCCAAGGGGGGGGGGGAAGAAGAGGGCAGCTTCCGCCGATCTAGAGGCGGAAGTGTCCAAGAAAGGGAGGACCTCTCTTACAGATGACTCCGAGTCGGACGCCGATGAATGGCGCCCCAGGCCGAAGCCCCTGGCCGGATCATAAGTACTCACATGTATATATATATATATATGTTCGGCTTTTCTGGCTTATAGTTGTAACACATTTAAATTGTATGCTACAGTCCGGTTAAGGTCCTTCCCCATCGATCCTCCTCTTCCGGGAATTTGCTGGGTCCGAACATGATGGAGAGCGATTCGCCTCCACCAGCTTCCTCCCCCACTACCACGGATAACACGGAGGTGTCGCCCCAAAGGACCCTTCCGGAATAGGGAGAGGTGCCGGAGGCTGCCAAGAACATGGGGGAACCGACCCCATGGAGACAGGAGACGGGGGCCATGTTCAGTTCGGCCCCCAACCAAATGTCATTTTGGAAACCCACACGGTTCCGGAGTAAGAGGAGCAACCCTCTTCGCGAGAAGGGGGTGCCCCTTCTATACCGGTGACCTCTGTCAATGCATAGGTGCCAAAAACTTTAGTGAGAGCGCTTCAAAGCGCCACCATTGTGGAAGAACATCGTACCCTTATAGGTATGGTGATTGAAAAGGTTCAGTCCGCGAAACATGGACTGAGAAAAGCCTACACCAGCCTTTTAAGAGGCTTTGATGTATGTGATTTAAATATCTTTTAAAAGAATGCCTGTGTATAGATAGTAGCCCCTGAGACTCTGCTCGGTGTTCGGAAAGAAAACTGAACAGAGGATCTAATAACTCATGCGGTAGACTAACGCATATATCTGTTTGAACAAGCAGGTTGCGAAGAAGGCGTCAACTGCCCATGCCGTCGAAGCATCCGAGCTAAGGCAAAAGCTAGAAGAAACGCAAGGTATGTAATTGTTGGGTTTCGTAGTAATTTCAAAAAATTTCCTACGCACACACAGGATCATGTGATGCATAGCAACGAGGGGAGAGTATTGTCTACGTACCCAACGCAGACCGACTGCGGAAGCGATGACACGACGTAGAGGAAGTAGTCGTACGTCTTCTCGATCCAACCGATCAAGTACCGAAACTACGGCACCTCCGAGTTCGAGCACACGTTCAGCTCGATGACGATCCCCGGACTCCGATCCAGCAAAGTGTCGGGGAAGAGTTTCGTCAGCACGACGGCGTGGTGACGATCTTGATGAACTACAGCAGCAGGGCTTCGCCTAAACTCCGCTACAGTATTATCGAGGAATATGGTGGCAGGGGGCACCGCACACGGCTAAGGAATAGATCACGTGGATCAACTTGTGTCAACTTGTGTGTTTAGAGGTGCCCCTGCCTCCATATATAAAGGAGGAGAGGAGGGGAGGCTGGCCGGCCAAGGGGGGGAGGCGCAGGAGAGTCCTACTCCCTCTGGGAGTAGGATTCCCCCTCCAATCCTAGTCCAACTAGGATTCCTCGGAGGGGAAAAGAGGAGGAGGGGGCCGGCCACCTCTCCTAGTCCTAATAGGACTAGGGGAAGGCGGGGGCGCGCAGCCCATCTAGGGCAGCCCCTTCTCTTTTCCACTAAGGCCCACTATGGCCCAAATAGCTCCCGGGGGGTTCCGGTAACCCTCCCGGTATTCCGGTAAAATCCCGATTTCACCCGGAACACTTCCGATATCCAAATATAGGCTTCCAATATATCAATCTTTACGTCTCGACCATTTCGAGACTCCTCGTCATGTCCATGATCACATCCGGGACTCCGAACAACCTTCGGTACATCAAAATGCATAAACTCATAATATAACTGTCATCGTAACCTTAAGCGTGCGGACCCTACGGGTTCGAGAACAATGTAGACATGACCGAGACACGTCTCTGGTCAATAACCAATAGCGGGACCTGGATGCCCATATTGGCTCCTACATATTCTACGAAGATCTTTATCGGTCAGACCGCATAACAACATACGTTGTTCCCTTTGTCTTCGGTATGTTACTTGCCCGAGATTCGATCGTCGGTATCCAATACCTAGTTCAATCTCGTTACCGGCAAGTCTCTTTACTCGTTCCGTAATACATCATCTCACAACTAACATATTAGTTGTAATGCTTGCAAGGCTTATGTGATGTGTATTACCGAGAGGGCCCAGAGATACCTCTCCGACAATCGGAGTGACAAATCCTAATCTCGAAATACGCCAACCCAACATCGACCATTGGAGACACCTGTAGTACTCCTTTATAATCACCCAGTTACGTTGTGACGTTTGGTAGTACCCAAAGTGTTCCTCCGGTAAACGGGAGTTGCATAATCTCATAGTCACAGGAACATGTATAAGTCATGAAGAAAGCAATAGCAACATACTAAACGATCGGGTGCTAAGCTAATGGAATGGGTCATGTCAATCAGATCATTCTACTAATGATGTGACCTCGTTAATCAAATAACAACTCATTGTTTATGGTTAGGAAACATAACCATCTTTGATTAACGAGCTAGTCAAGTAGAGGCATACTAGTGACACTTTGTTTGTCTATGTATTCACACATGTATTATGTTTCCGGTAAATACAATTCTAGCATGAATAATAAACATTTATCATGATTATAAGGAAATAAATAATAACTTTATTATTGCCTCTAGGGCATATTTCCTTCAGTCTCCCACTTGCACTAGAGTCAATAATCTAGATTACACTGTAATGATTCTAACACCCATGGAGCCTTGGTGCTGATCATGTTTTGCTCGTGGAAGAGGCTTAGTCAACGGGTCTGCAACATTCAGATCCGTATGTATCTTGCAAATCTCTATGTCTCCCACCTGGACTAGATCCCGGATGGAGTTGAAGCGTCTCTTGATGTGTTTGGTCCTTTTGTGAAATCTGGATTCCTTTGCCAAGGCAATTGCACCAGTATTGTCACAAAAGATTTTCATTGGACCCGATTCACTAGGTATGACACCTAGATCGGATATGAACTCCTTCATCCAGACTCCTTCATTTGCTGCTTCCGAAGCAGCTATGTATTCCGCTTCACATGTAGATCCCGCTACGACGCTTTGTTTAGAACTGCACCAACTAACAACTCCACCGTTTAATGTAAACACGTATCCGGTTTGCGGTTTAGAATCGTCCGGATCAGTGTCAAAGCTTGCATCAACGTAACCTTTTACGATGAGCTCTTTGTCACCTCCATATACGAGAAACATATCCTTAGTCCTTTTCAGGTATTTCAGGATGTTCTTGACCGCTGTCCAGTGATCCACTCCTGGATTACTTTGGTACCTCCCTGCTAAACTTATAGCAAGGCACACATCAGGTCTGGTACACAGCATTGCATACATGATAGAGCCTATGGCTGATGCATAGGGAACATCTTTCATATTCTCTCTATCTTCTGCAGTGGTCGGGCATTGAGTCTTACTCAATTTCACACCTTGTAATACAGGCAAGAACCCTTTCTTTGCTTGATCCATTTTGAACTTCTTCAAAATTTTGTCAAGGTATGTGCTTTGTGAAAGTCCAATTAAGCGTCTTGATCTATCTCTATAGATCTTAATGCCTAATATGTAAGCAGCTTCACCGAGGTCTTTCATTGAAAAACTTTTATTCAAGTATCCCTTTATGCTATCCAGAAATTCTATATCATTTCCAATTAGTAATATGTCATCCACATATAATATCAGAAATGCTACAGAGCTCCCACTCACTTTCTTGTAAATACAGGCTTCTCCGAAAGTCTGTATAAAACCAAATGCTTTGATCACACTATCAAAACGTTTATTCCAACTCCGAGAGGCTTGCACCAGTCCATAAATAGATCGCTGGAGCTTGCACACTTTGTTAGCTCCCTTTGGATCGACAAAACCTTCTGGTTGCATCATATACAACTCTTCTTCCAGAAATCCATTCAGGAATGCAGTTTTGACATCCATTTGCCAAATTTCATAATC
The DNA here is from genome assembly GCF_018294505.1 of Triticum aestivum. Lineage (NCBI taxonomy): Eukaryota > Viridiplantae > Streptophyta > Magnoliopsida > Poales > Poaceae > Triticum > Triticum aestivum. Next base: position 452,207,887 of record NC_057806.1, read on the forward strand.
ATAAAATGCGGCAATTGCTAACATGATTCGGACGGACTTAAGCATCGCTACAGGTGAGAAGGTCTCATCGTAGTCAATTCCTTGAACTTGCCGAAAACCTTTTGCGACAAGTCGAGCTTTGTAGACAGTAATATTACCATCAGCGTCAGTCTTCTTCTTAAAAATCCATTTATTCTCAATTGCTTGCCGATCATCGGGCAAGTCAACCAAAGTCCATACTTTGTTCTCATACATGGATCCCATCTCAGATTTCATGGCTTCAAGCCACTTTGCGGAATCTGGGCTCACCATCGCTTCTTCATAGTTCGTAGGTTCATCATGATCTAGTAGCATGACCTCCAGAACAGGATTACCGTACCACTCTGGTGCGGATCTTACTCTGGTTGATCTACGAGGTTCAGTAGTATCTTGATCTGAAGTTTCATGATCATTATCATTGGCTTCCTCACTAACTGGTGTAGGTGTCACTGAAACAGTTTTCTGTGATGAACTACTTTCCAGTAAGGGAGCAGGTACAGTTACCTCGTCAAGTTCTACTTTCCTCCCACTCACTTCTTTCGAGAGAAACTCCTTCTCTAGAAATGATCCATTCTTAGCAACGAATGTTTTGCCTTCGGATCTGTGATAGAAGGTGTACCCAACAGTTTCCTTTGGGTATCCTATGAAGATACATTTCTCCGATTTGGGTTCGAGCTTATCAGGTTGAAGCTTTTTCACATAAGCATCGCAGCCCCAAACTTTAAGAAACGACAACTTTGGTTTCTTGCCAAACCACAGTTCATAAGGCGTCGTCTCAACGGATTTTGATGGTGCCCTATTTAACGTGAATGCGGCCGTCTCTAAAGCATATCCCCAAAATGATAGCGGTAAATCAGTAAGAGACATCATAGATCGCACCATATCTAAAGTACGATTACGACGTTCGGACACACCATTACGCTGTGGTGTTCCGGGTGGCGTGAGTTGCGAAACTATTCCACTGTTTTTCAAATGTACACCAAACTCGTAACTCAAATATTCTCCTCCACGATCAGATCGTAGAAATTTTATTTTCTTGTTCCGATGATTTTCAACTTCACTCTGAAATTCTTTGAACTTTTCAAATGTTTCAGACTTATGCTTCATTAAGTAGATATACCCATATCTGCTTAAATCATCTGTGAAGGTGAGAAAATAACGATATCCGCCACGAGCCTCAATATTCATTGGGCCACATACATCGGTATGTATGATTTCCAACAAATCTGTTGCTCTCTCCATAGTACCGGAGAACGGTGTTTTAGTCATCTTGCCCATGAGGCATGGTTCGCAAGTACCAAGTGATTCATAATCAAGTGGTTCCAAAAGTCCATCGGTATGGAGTTTCTTCATGCGCTTTATACCGATATGACCTAAACGACAGTGCCACAAATAAGTTGCACTTTCATTATCAACTCTGCATCTTTTGGTTTCAACATTATGAATATGTGTATTACTACTATCGAGATTCAATAAAAATAGACCACTCTTTAAGGGTGCATGACCATAAAAGATATTACTCATATAAATAGAACAACCATTATTCTCTGATTTAAATGAATAACCGTCTCGCATTAAACAAGATCCAGATATAATGTTCATGCTCAACGCTGGCACCAAATAACAATTACTTAGGTCTAATATTAATCCCGAAGGTAGATGTAGAGGTAGCGTGCCGACCGCGATCACATCGACTTTGGAACCGTTTCCCACGCGCATCGTCACCTCGTCCTTTGCCAGTGCCCGCTTATTCTGTAGTCCCTGTTTCGAGTTGCAAATATTAGCAACAGAACCAGTATCAAATACCCAGGTGCTACTGCGAGCTCTAGTAAGGTACACATCAATAACATGTATATCACATATACCTTTGTTCACCTTGCCATCCTTCTTATCCGCCAAATACTTGGGGCAGTTCCGCTTCCAGTGACCAGTCTGCTTGCAGTAGAAGCACTCAGTTTCAGGCTTAGGTCCAGACTTGGGTTTCTTCTCTTGAGCAGCAACTTGCTTGCCGTTCTTCTTGAAGTTCCCCTTTTTCTTCCCTTTGCCCTTTTTCTTGAAACTAGTGGTCTCGTTAACCATCAACACTTGATGCTCCTTCTTGATTTCTACCTCCGCAGCTTTCAGCATTGCGAAGAGCTCGGGAATAGTCTTGTTCATCCCTTGCATATTATAGTTCATCACGAAGCTCTTGTAGCTTGGTGGCAGTGATTGGAGAATTCTGTCAATGACGCAATCATCCCAATTGAATCAAGTGATTATTATACCCAGACATTTTGAGTATATGCTCACTGACAGAACTGTTCTCCTCCATCTTGCAGCTATAGAACTTATTGGAGACTTCATATCTCTCAATTCGGGCATTTGCTTGAAATATTAACTTCAACTCCTGGAACATCTCATATGCTCCATGACGTTCAAAACGTCGTTGAAGTCCCGATTCTAAGCCGTAAATCATGGCACACTGAACTATCAAGTAGTCATCAGCTTTGCTCTGCCAGACGTTCATAACATCTGGCGTTGCTCCAGCAGCAGGCCTGGCACCCAGCGGTGCTTCCAGGACGTAATTCTTCTGTGTAGCAATGAGGATAATCCTCAAGTTACGGACCCAGTCCGTGTAATTGCTACCATCATCTTTCAACTTTGCTTTCTCAAGGAACGCATTAAAATTCAACGGAACAACAACACGAGCCATCTATCTACAATCAACATAAACAAGCAAGATACTATCAGGTACTAAGTTCATGATAAATTTAAGTTCAATTAATCATATTATTTAAGAACTCCCACTTAGATAGACATCCCTCTAATCCTCTAAGTGATTACGTGATCCAAATCAACTAAACCATGACCGATCATCACGTGAGATGGAGTAGTTTTCAATGGTGAACATCGTTATGTTGATCATATCTACTATATGATTCACGCTCGACCTTTCGGTCTCCGTGTTCCGAGGCCATATCTGCATATGCTAGGCTCGTCAAGTTTAACCTGAGTATTCTGCGTGTGCAAAAACTGGCTTGCACCCGTTGTAGATGGACGTAGAGCTTATCACACCCGATCATCACGTGGTGTCTGGGCACGACGAACTTTGGCAACGGTGCATACTCAGGGAGAACACTTCTTGATAATTTAGTGAGAGATCATCTTATAATGCTACCGTCAATCAAAGCAAGATAAGATGCATAAAAAGATAAACATCACATGCAATCAATATAAGTGATATGATATGGTCATCATCATCTTGTGCTTGTGATCTCCATCTCCGAAGCACCGTCATGATCATCATCGTCACCGGCGCGACACCTTGATCTCCATCGTAGCATCGTTGTCGTCTCGCCAATCTTATGCTTTCACGACTATCACTACCGTTTAGTAATAAAGTAAAGCATTACATCGCGATTGCATTGCATACAATAAAGCGACAACCATATGGCTCCTGCCAGTTGCCGATAACTTGGTTACAAAACATGATCATCTCATACAATAAAATTCAGCATCATGCCTTGACCATATCACATCACAACATGCCCTGCAAAAACAAGTTAGACGTCCTCTACTTTGTTGTTGCATGTTTTACGTGGCTGCTACGGGCTTAAGTAAGAACCAATCTCACCTACGCATCAAAACCACAACGATAGTTTGTCAAATAGACTCCGTTTTAACCTTCGCAAGGACCGGGCGTAGCCATACTTGGTTCAACTAAAGTTGGAGAGACAGTCGCCCGCAAGCCATCTCTGTGCAAAGCACGTCGAGGGAACCGGTCTCGCGTAAGCGTAGGCGTAAGGTTGGTCTGGGTCGTCTCGTCCAACAATACCGCCGAACCAAAATATAACATGCTGGTAGGCAGTATGACTTGTATCGTCCACAACTCACTTGTGTTCTACTCGTGCATATAACATCAACATCAATAACCTAGGCTCTGATACCACTGTTGGGTTTCATAGTAATTTCAAAAAATTTCCTACGCACACACATGATCATGTGATGCATAGCAACGAGGGGAGAGTATTGTCTACGTACCCAACGCAGACCGACTGCGGAAGCGATGACACGACGTAGAGGAAGTAGTCGTACGTCTTCTCGATCCAACCGATCAAGTACCGAAACTACGGCACCTCCGAGTTCGAGCACACGTTCAGCTCGATGACGATCCCCGGACTCCGATCCAGCAAAGTGTCGGGGAAGAGTTTCGTCAGCACAACGGCGTGGTGACGATCTTGATGAACTACAGCAGCAGGGCTTCGCCTAAACTCCGCTACAGTATTATCGAGGAATATGGTGGCAGGGGGCACCGCACACGGCTAAGGAATAGATCACGTGGATCAACTTGTGTCAACTTGTGTGTTTAGAGGTGCCCCTGCCTCCGTATATAAAGGAGGAGAGGAGGGGAGGCTGGCCGACCAAGGGGGGGGAGGCGCAGGAGAGTCCTACTCCCTCTGGGAGTAGGATTCCCCCTCCAATCCTAGTCCAACTAGGATTCCTCGGAGGGGAAAAGAGGAGGAGGGGGCCGGCCACCTCTCCTAGTCCTAATAGGACTAGGGGAAGGGGGGGGGGGCGCGCAGCCCATCTAGGGCAGCCCCTTCTCTTTTCCACTAAGGCCCACTATGGCCCAAATAGCTCCCGGGGGGTTCCGGTAACCCTCCCGGTATTCCGGTAAAATCCCGATTTCACCCGGAACACTTCCGATATCCAAATATAGGCTTCCAATATATCAATCTTTACGTCTCGACCATTTCGAGACTCCTCGTCATGTCCGTGATCACATTCGGGACTCCGAACAACCTTCGGTACATCAAAATGCATAAACTCATAATATAACTGTCATCGTAACCTTAAGCGTGCGGACCCTACGGGTTCGAGAACAATGTAGACATGACC